>NW_027397080.1:24203006-24225989 GCF_003265705.2 Callorhinus ursinus
CACCACCACCACCAACACCATCACCATCATCACCACCATCATCATCTCCATCATCACGACCACCACCACCATCACCACCATCACCACGAACACCATCACAACCATCATCTCCATCCTCACCACCACCACCACCAACACCATCACCATCATCACCACCATCATCATCTCCATCATCACGACCACCACCACCATCACCACCATCACCACCAGCATCACCAGCACCATCCCTACCATCACTGTTGTTAGAGCTACGATTCATTAAGCACTTACTATGTGCCAGGCAGTGTGCTAAGATATTCACATGATTTTGTCTGCTAATCCTCATTACATCCCCGATGAAGAGGAGGGTGCTCCATCATCATCTCCATTGTATGGGTGAAGAGACTGAGGCTCAGAGAGATTCAGTAACTTGCTCAAAGACGCAAATTCAAGTTGCTTCCTCCTTATCCAGACCAGGGAAAGAGCCCGGAGCCTGGATAATCCAAAATTCCTCATAACACATTCATTCTGTTTGATGTCTTGAGAGGTCAACCACTCAGACAGCCACTAATTTCTGTAGACTCCAGTACAGCCTGGGGCAACACATTCTAGGATGTAAACCTTTGGGACAGGGCTCTGAGTTGCCATCTGCCCCCTTTCCCCACCCTCTCCTCTGTGTTCAGGGGCAGCCCCAGGCTCGTTGGCCTGCAGAACCACTTATGAGGGGCCCACATCCATCTCTGCACAGCTGTGCCACCAGGCACTCAGTCCTGGAAGGGTCAGTTCCAGGCAGGAGCCAGCTCCTTGGGCAGCGTGATGGCTGCTCGTGGGAAAAGAAAACCTCCCAGCCACCCAGCCAGCCAGCCAGCATGTTCTCCTTCTCTCCTTTGCTCTAGGCTGGAGAGGGATGAGCAGAGTGCTTTCCAGGTGATGTCATTCTCCCGCGCAGCATCCCAACATCCCCTGGCACCAACTTCTCCATATCCACAAGGCTGCTGAGGCCTCCTGCCTGCCCATGACCCTACCCACAGCCCAGCTCAAATGCCAAGAGTCTTCTTCACTCCAGGATTCTCCAAGCCTGGGCAACAGGAGAGGGGCTCTGCCAACAGCTCTCATGTTTCACAATAGCATCAAAGCTCGCTTCACTCAGAAAGCACTCTACCGTCTAAGACTAACCACGAAGTACATTTTCTCAAGAATCTTGAGGGCGGGTGGGGTCACTGTGTTCCACCCCCTTCCCAGAATCAGATTATATTACAGAAGCATCGGGGTAAAGTTTAGGTTCCCTGGCCCTTGCACAGTAGGGATGAGGCAGATAATAAAAGTCGAAGCTGGTATTAACTAAGCTCCTGCTCTGACCCAGACACTGTTCCAAGTACTGCATAGGCATTAAATCATTGCATTCACACTCAGACCTAAGAACGAAGACCTCTTCTAGTCTCCATTTTACAGATGAGAAAACAGGCTCAGAGAGGCTAAGTCACTTGCTACAGGTGTCCCAACTAGAAGGTGGCAGTTCCAGGATTACTTTTATATACCTGCTGGAGGAATGTCCTCCCCTAGGTTTCCTGTCTTCTGATAATCGCCCCCTCCCCCAGCCCTTGGATCCCTGAGTCTGGGATGGCACTGAGCATGTGCAGATATACTCCACCCTCCTTGGCACCCTGCCTGCAGAGGGCACCCCCTGGGGGGTGTTCCGTAAAGGGGTAGGACCAGAGTTGCCTGTTCTGTCCAGCTCTGCGATGCTCTGCTAGTGAGCTGAGCAGGAGGAAGGGGACTGAAAATCAAGCCACACCCTCCACATGGCTTCCTCAGGATCAGGATGACATCTGACCTCCGTCTGTCTGACTCAGGCATCTGTTTCTCAATTGGTTCCAAACTTGGACACAGAGTGAGGTGTTATTTGCTGTCTTCCTGTAAGCCCCAGTACTTATAAACACATAAATAAACAAATAGATTGTGCACGCCCCTGTTGGAATTCATCACCTTCTAAATATATCCCCTTCTAAACATAAACATCGCCATTCTACATTCACCTCGCATTTCATCTAATAATAGAAATAATAGTAATCAGAAAACTCGCAGCTATGCGTGGTGTCTGCAGAACACCAGGTGCAGCGGCATTATTACTACACTTAATTTCAGAATTCTCCCATGAGAAGACCCTATTTGGCCCCATTTTTGCAAATGAGGAATTTCAGCTCCAACAAGGTAAGGGGCTGTCCTAAGGGCACGCGGCTGGCACGCGACGGATTAGAATCTCTACCCTGTTCAGTGGTACCTCCCCTAAGTTTATGTCTACCCAGAACCTCAGGATGAGATCTTATTTGTTAATAGGGTCGGTGCAGGTGTAATTAGTTAAGATAAGATCGTACTGGATTGGGGTGGGCCTCCTTTGTTCCTCCAAGGAGACAGAGACTTGCAGAGACAGAGAGACACAGAAGAGCACCGGGGGAGGAAGGCCATGTGACCACAGAGGCTGGGATTGGCGTGAGGCACCTACGAGCCAGTGAAGGTCGAGGATTGCCGGCAACCACCAGCATCTCAGACAAGGAGGACAAGAATCTTCCAGACAAGGAGGGATTTTCCTCTGGAGCCTTAAGGGGGAGCCTGGCTCCACCATCACCTTGACTTTGGACTTCTAAACTCTGGAACCGTGAGAGAATAAATTTCTGTTGTTTTAAGCCACCCGGTTCATGGTACTTCATTACAGCAGCCCCAGGAACCTAATCTGGAATCCTAGAGTCATTATTCTGATCCCTCTCCCAAGCAAACCCCTTCTCATAGTCAAGGTCACACAAGTGTTTACCGAAAGCCAGCAGGTGCCCGGGGACCGAAGACACAGAGAAGATACAGTCCCTCGCTCAGGGGGCTCACACACAGACGATGACAACACAGTTGTCCCTTGTCCTCCTTGCGTTGACGTCTGGTGGGGTACTGGAGGAAGCGGGGGCTGTGTGGACAAATCTTGCTTTTGAATGTTGGGGCCATCACTTCCTGGCTGTGTGCTCAATGGCAGGGCATAGCCCACCTCTCTGAAACCTGGTTTCTTCACCTGCAAGATGGGGGGTACCTATACCCACCTGCCTCCTTCACAGTAGGTAAAGGATACGGAAACACTTTGGAGACCATGCCTGGCTGCACGATGGGCAGTGCTTTTGTTGGGATTGAGGGAGGGCAGGTGGGGGCGTACCCGAGCCCACCCACATGTCATTACACTTTTGAAATGTGAGATGAACTTCCAGTGGTTAGTAAACAGCACTTGGTCAATGTCATTGGCACCTGTCTGCGCATGGAAATATTCCCTACTCAATTCCAAAGACAGAGAAAGAGCCCGTGGTGACGGAAGACAGCAGGCAGTGAGGCTCTGCACTGGATCTGTGTCCTCCGGCCCTGCTTCCTCAGGGAGCACAGTCATCCTCAAAGGGCGTCTTGAGTTGCAAACAGCCCGAGCCACAAAGGGAAGAGAAGGCCCGAGGGAAGAAGGCACATTTGGATCAGTCCCCAAGCCCGGCCGCTGCCAACTGGCCAGTTTTGGTTCCTCCTGCCTCAGCTGCCATCGTCAGCCATGCCAGGGACTGTGCAATAATCCCGAGATCTGTCAAAGCTCGTGCGGGATAGCTGCCAGTCAAGCAGAGGGGAAAAGAGATCCCAAAGATCAAACAAGACGCCTTTGAAACCCGCTCTGTGTGGGGAAAGCCTTGTAGTGCAGGCACCAGAGTGAGAGCCTGCGGGCTGCCTCAAGGCGGGAGGGGACAGAGAACAGGGGTGCTGCGGGTGCTGGGGGTGTGGCCTAAGGAGAGGGCTTGGCAGCGCCTGGCACCACCAATCCAGGTCTCAGCAGAGCATCGCACTTCGGAGCCTCTGGACCACACTGGGAAGCCCAGCTCCGGAACTCAGAGAAGCTGGTGGAGGCCGTGCTGCCGGCTCTGCTTGGAACCTCGTCAGGCCTCCCTCGTGGGAGCGTGTGACTTCATTCCTGAATCACAGTCCAGGGGAAAGATGGACATGGTTGGCTCAGCCCCGCAGGGGACTCATGGAAACTTCCCCCCAAGCAGTCCTGGCCAAAATCACCCACTGGGGTGATTCAATCCGATTCAACCACTATTTATTAAATAAACAGACAGTTGAACATAGAGGCTAAGAGCAGGGACTCTGGAGCCAGGCAGACTGGGTTTGAGTTCTAGTTCTAACACTTGGCCCATCACTTAGCCTTCTCTGAGCTCAGTTTTCTCATCTGCAAAATAGGGATAACAAGAGCACTTACTTCATAGGATGAGCCCGAAATGCACTGATACTTGTAAAGCACTTAGAATCATTTCAGGCATACTGTAAGCACCAAATAAGGGCTGCACCAAGGGACTGGTAAATGAAGCGGCATGGAGCGGTGGGAGAGAAACAGAGAGCCTGTACATCCGCAGGTTCCTCAAAAATCAGACAGCTGGGGCTGAAGAGAAGCAGCGCTTGGTCTCCGGTGGCCCGGCTCAGCTCTCAAGGCGGGATCTGAACCCACAGAGCCCTAGTCCAGAGCCCCCACCCCTAAACGCTAAGTAACAGAGAACCCTCTTCTGTTTGGATTGCCCCTCCCCCAACCTGGCAGCGGGGCCCACGGAAGACACAAACACTGAATGAATCACAGTGCCATGCTTGTGAATTGTCATCCTTTCTCTTCCTCTTTATGTGACCTTGGGCATGTGACACAGTCTGTCTTAAGTGTCACTTTGTGGGTAAAAATGTGTGTCCGAATATCCAATTCACAGGGCTGCTGGTGAGAACCACACGGGAGCCCCAATGCAAACGCGCCCAGTGGGGTGTCCGACAGTTAGCCCATGTTAAATAAATGTCATCTTGATTTTGTTTCATGTCCTTGACTCTGCGCTCAGTTCTGCCCAAGGACCCATGGGGAACACAAGAAAAGAGAGAATATATTCTTGTCCTGAAGGACTTTACACAAGACGGAAAAGGACGAAACTGTTCATTTAAAGGAAAGACTACAATTAGGTGCTGAAGTAGAAATCACCTGGGAGTTCAGAGAGCTCTGCGTGGACCAGGGGCAGTCTGGAGGGCCTCTGGGAGGAGGTGTTTGAAAGAACCATCCACCTCATTATCTGCCACACGAAGGGCCTCACGGACCGCGTCCCCATTAGGCGAGGCTAGACCAGCGACGCAGGCAAGGACATGAAAATGCTGCCTCTCAGGGGGAGAGACGGGCTCTGATGAATTCCTTCTGATCAAAGGGTCCGGGATGGCAGAAACCAACCAGTGTGCTAGCAGCGGGCGAGACCGAGCGAGTGATGTTCAAAACCGCCTGCTTTGGGCCCAGACATTGATGTCCTTCCAGAAAGTACCCTGCGTGGATGCGAGGAAGAACAAAAGGATGGAGGAGATAGAACATGCTCAGCTGGGAGAGTCAACCCAGAACCCAAACAAGCCAAAGCCACGATGTCCTAGCTGGGAGGAACTTGAGCATCGCCAAGTCACAGATGTCAAGGCTGGGCAGCTTTCCAGGCCATTCCATCCCAAGAACCCCTCCACAGCACCCCCATGTCCAGCACTCTTATAGACCTAGAAGGACACTGAAGCCCAGGTTAGTGGTGATGGGCAAATGTGCAGCACCCCATCCCCATCCCCAATGTCAGCCCACGTGCAATGGACTCCAGGGATGAACATGCACTGGGCTGACCGGTCCAAGCCCTGCAACCCCCTGAACTCGGTAATTCATTCTGGGATAAGCTCACAAACTTAACCAATGACATACAAAGTCTGAGACTTTGTTCATACTATTAGGAGGGCAGTACACAGTCTTTTATGCTTGAACCTGGGAAGAGGAGCTTTTGACTTGCTGGCAGCCATATTGCCATCCCATGGAACCAACAGAGAAGACAGAGAAGAGAGCTGGAGGAGGTCCTGGTGGCATCTGCAGTAGTTGGGGTAATACCAGCTGCCATAACAAATAAACCCCCAAATCTCAGTGGCTTGGGCCAATAAAAATTTATTTCTCATTCATATAACAGCCTGATCTGGGTCTTTCAGATGATCTGGGATCCAGGATCCTTCCACCTTGTGCCGCACCCTCCCCTAGTGCCTTGGAGTTCTCCGGACTCAGTCCTTGCAGGGAGATAGGGTGGAGGAAGCATATCTGTTTCTTAAGCCCCTTGGTCTAGAAGCCGGGCATACCACTTCCACCTTCTTCCATTGGTGGTAACTGGTCACATGGCCATGCCTGAATGCAAGGGAGGCTGGGAAACGTAGTTCATGCCTGGCCTGCTTCTCGGCCACAATTCTGCACTAAGAAAGAAGGAGCCTGAACCTTCAGTGACCAACAAGCCACCTCCATCTCCACAACACTGAGCACTCAACTCAAGCAGCTCCTGAACCCTGATCTACCCTTGATCTTTTTCACTTGAATAAGCTATTAAATTTTCTATTTCTGCTTGAGCCAGTTTGGGCCAGATTTTCTGCCATTAGTGCCCAGAGTCATGACTGTTTGATAGAGTCCTGCAGCCCATTTGTGCAGAGCAGCATAAACCCCAGTCTTCTTTCCCCAGTCCAGTGCCTGTCCCATGATACCCCAAAACCTCCCCTCCCCAAAGCTCCATGGTCTAGTCCACATCCCATGGAATCAGTTAATAATATGGTAATGCCCAAGGAAGAAGGGGGCTGGTCCACCTGGAGAGCAGAGACCAGAGGCTGTCCCTCATGCTCTCCACTATGTTCCCACCTGGGAGAGGCACACAAGAGAAGATCCAATGGACTTTTTTTTTTTTTTTTTTTTAGTGAACTGTTTAGGTCACTGTTCAGTTAGCCAAAGAGAAATATTAGAGGTGATCAGCTTAAGGACAAAACTCCAGAAAGAACACTAGGAAGTTTCTCCCGCTCTGTATTATCAGCATCCGCCAGGGCTGAACATGATGGTACTAATATATGTCCACAAATTCTTTAACATCCCTTCCTTCTATAGACCCTGAGTGTGGGCTGTACCTAACATCATGTTTCTAATGTGCAGAATAAGGAGGAAATGACAGACCGTGACCTCCAAGGGGAGGTTATAAAAGGCATCGTGGTTTCCCTCTTTCTCCCCTTTGGATCACTTGCTCTGGGGGAAACCAGGTGCCATGTGGGAAACAAACCCAAGCAGCCCTATGAAGAGACCCATGTGATGAGGCCCTGGGTCCTCCTGTCAATAGCCACATGAGTAAACCTTCTTAGAAGCAGACCCCCAACCCAAGCCAAGCCATCAGATGACTACAGCGCTCTCCAACATCTTGACTGCAACGTCATGAGAGACTCTGAGCCAGGACCACCCAGCCACACTGATCCTGAATTCCCGACCCACAGAAACTGAAATAATGACTGTCTATTGCTTTAAGTCACTAAGTTTCAGGGCCATCTGTTAGAGAGTAGCAGACGCCGTGTGCAGCAGAGTCTGGGGATAGTTGAAGGAAGGTTTCCTGCCTTGATGACACTTAGGAGCCCACGGACATGTCGACTGAGCCTAGGTAACTGCTGTGAAGTAGGGACTTGCAGAAATGCGAGCCCACCTAACATAGCCACACCCCTCATCAAAACAGAAGCCAACGAGTCAGTAAATCATCAGTAACGAGGTCAAACTAAAATACGATAGATGTGTTTGCTGTCATTAGACAAAGGGTAAGTTATATAAGCGGAACCATGTGAAATAGCCAATAGACAGCCATTTTTGATGTACAAAATGATGACTCCATGTGGCTGAACATGACCCTTCACTCTCTGAGCTTCAGTTTACCTTTTTATGAAATAAGAGTGATGACCCTCATGGTGAGGACTAACAAAACTGGCCACCGCAGAGCACACAGGACGGCCCATGAGCGCTGCGTGACTTGCCAACGCCACAGAAATAAAGCTGGTGGGACCTAGAGAACAAAAGCGAGTAGTTGCCATCCGTCAGAAACTTGAGATCTGCCCTTGGGTCTCCTAGAGTGAGAGAGAATGGAGACCTGAATGAAGATCCCCGCCTCTGTCTTCCCACCTGTGTAATGGGGATGACACCCCCATGGTGTGCTCGCCCCGCCCTTTGCACTCATCCCTGTTCCTTGGGAGGAGGGGGCCAAAAAGGGCAGGAGGCTGTGTCCATGCAGCCTGCCCTCCATCCCAGCCAGAGGGAGGAAGCAAGGAGGGAGCAAGGGCCCTCATTGCTGAGGCAGGCCTCATCCCAGAGGCCGGATTTAGCTGGATTGTTCCAGCAAATGGCTCAATTCCCTCTGGTTTTTGTAGTACAAACAATCCCAGACAAGCCTTAGAGGGTGGGAAAAAAAAGAGTAATTTGTGTGGCATAAAACGTGAAGCATTGAGCATGGCTTTGCAAGGCATTTGCATTTCTAAACAAGAAACCCTGCCGCTGAGTGTGGCTGTCACTTAGTTATCTTGTTAACTCCCTCCTGGCCCAGGCAGGGGAAACAGCAGCCTCCCAGCATGCCCCCCTCCCTGAGAGCCCAGGATTTGGAAGGAGAGGCAGAGGGGCACCCTGAAGACCAAAGTTCAAGTCCAGCATTGTCACTAAGTCTGGAGGTGTCCTTGTGTGGTCTCCTCTTTGGCCCTTAGTTACCCTTCATTTTTGTAAAACAAGGGTGTTGGACCAGATGAACCCTAACGGCCTTTAGAAGTGACAGTCCATGCTTATAAAATCTGGGAGTCAGGAGACCTGGATTTGAATTGTGATCCTGGCATTAACTGACCAAGTGACTTTGAGCTCAGTGCTGGAAGGGATTCCTGGTATGAACTGGTTCAGCCCCCAGCTCCTTTAAACACCTTCCCAGCATCCCTGAAAGACGACCGTCTAACTTCTGTGCCAATACCTCCAAAGGCGAGGCACTCACCTCCCCTAATGGAGAGCAGGACACCCATTCTGTTGCCAGAGAGCTCCATAAGTTACAGAGTCCGTGCTTAGACTTGAGTTCAGATCAACTTTCATGAAACCTCTGCCCCAAGGGAGTCCCAGGAAAGTCGAGTGGGCAATTGCATGTGTTTGCAACCAGGTAGCTCTCTGTTCCAACCCCAGCCAGGTGATCTGAAGGGACTTCATCCATCTGTGTCTTGGTTTCCTCTTCTATAAAATGGAGATGATAATTCAACCCACCTCTTTGGGTTGTTGGGAGGATTAATCAAGCCTGGCACTTAACACGACATTGACCATGTTGCTCGATGAAGCTATCTAGAGCAGTGACAATCATATGTCAGTCACCCTTTTCACCAGGCTGACACACAGAGCACAGGATGCTCACAAATGCGAAGCACAGCTCAGACCTTCTGCTCCACAAAGACTGCATGGAGCTACCGGTAACTCCCCAGGAGTCCACGTGATGTAACTTGGCCCCTTCTGTCCTCCCCCGAAAGCCCATCAGTGCACCGGACTGACTGCTGAGCATGCCCATCCAGGGACAGCCTGACATCCACTCTAACTAATTTTTAAAGACAAAATTCGTTTTTGTCTTTAAGGTTTCACAATCCTTCACGCCCTCCCCCTATTAAAACTGCACATCCACACCATTTCCCATGTGCTCCTGCAGAACCACCCAGCACACAGAGCAGAGTACATTTCCTCCCCATGGGCTTGGACGTGGCCGTGTGACCTGACTTAGCTAATGGGTTGTGGACGGGAACAATAATGTGATGATTCTGGGATGAAGCCTCAATCACGTTGCATGTTTCTACTCACATCCTGGCACTCCAGTGAGCCAACCTGGAAGCTGCTGCCCTTGCCCGAGCCCCAGTGGAAACACATGCGGGGCAGACCTGAGCCCAGTGTGCAGCCTGGAGCCCAGCCCACCTAACCTCATGGAGGAACCAGAGCCATTGGACCAAGCCATCCTGTAACAGCGGAATTGCGGTTCTATGAGCTTGAGAGGAAATGTTTGTAGTTGTAACCCAGCTGAGTTAGCAGATGATTTGTTATACAGCCCAACTGTGGCAACAACTGGCACCTTATTCTTTGTCAGCATCAAGTTACTTATGAAATCCCCAACTGAGTAAGACACCCGATGAGTCCAACTACCACTGGTGAAACTGAGGCTTTCAGTCCTTTAGAGTCACTTACAGGAAGGTCCCAGTAAGATGGGAGAGGACAAAGTCCCCCTGAGAGTACTTAGGTCCACAAGCACATTTGAAATTAGATGACAGCCTGGCTTCCTGTCATCTCCCACTTCTGGTGCACCCCCACCCTGTCCCCGGACCTCAGCTTCCACGTTTACATCATCAGAAAGATGAAAAAAGAACCTGAGGGAGTTGATGGGCACCTTGGAGGGTCAGCAGTAAGGGCCTTCTGCAAACCCAGGCCCTCACTGCTCCCTGTGAACATCCATGTCCATTGGATGGCAGTCAGGCTCCAGGATGGCCCCTGTGATCTCGCCTCCTGGGACTCACACCCTTGTGTTGTCCCCTCCCATAATGTGCCAGGGCTGGTCCATGTGACCAAAAGAATTTGGCATAATTGATGGCATGACACTTTCGAGAGTAGGTCATGAAAGACATGAGCATCCCACCTAGATCCTGGCAGGACTTCTTGTGGAAATTGACAAACAGATCCCAAAGTTTATATGGAAATGCCAAGCAAGTGGAAAATGCAAAACAGCTCTGAAAAAGAAGGACAGAGATGACAGACTCACACCACCCAATTCCAAAACTTACCATGGAGCCACAGTAAACGAGACAGTGTGGTCTCTGCACAAGGATCGACATATAGAGCGACAGAACAGAATTAAGCGTCCAGGAATGAATCCTTAAATTTATGGTCAACTGATTTTTAATGAAGGATGTAAGATGCCAATGGAGGAAAAAAAGGTGATCGTTTCACCAGTTGGATAGCCCCATGGGAAAAAAATCAGCTTGGGCTTTTGACTTACATCATACACAAAAATTAACTCCAAATGGATCATAGATCTTAACGTAAGAACTGAAACTATAAAATTTTCAGAAGAAATTATAGGAGAAAATCTTCATGACTTTGGGTTGGACAGAGAGTTCTCATGTATGACAGTAACAGCGTGATCAATAAAAGGAAAAAAATTGATAAGCTGGACTTTATTAAAGTTAAAAACATTCACACTTTAGAAGGCCCCACCAAGAGAATAAAAAGACAAACCACAGACTGGGAAGAGATATTTGCAAACCATGGATCTGATAATGGACTCATAATCAAAATATATAAAGAACTTTTATAACTTTAAACAATAAGACAAAAAGCCCAATAGGCAAAAGATTGGAATAGACATTTCATCAAAGAAGATGTATGAATGGCTAACAAGCCCAAGAGAAGACGCTCAACACAATTAGTCATTAGGGAAATGCAAATGAAGACCACAATGAGAGAGCACTACACATCCACAAGAATGGCTTTCATCAAAAAGACAGATAATACCAAGCTTCCACAAGATGCAAAGCACCTGGAACCCTGACGTATTACTGGTGGGAATTTAAAATGGTGGAGCCACCCTGGAAAACAATTTGGCAGCTTCTTATAACAGATAAACGTAAATTTATCATGACTCAGCAACACCACTCCTAGGAATCTAACCCCAGAGAAAGGAAAACATATGTCCACACAAAGACACGAACGTCAGTGCTCAGGGCTGCACAATGATTCATCCCAGGCAAAAACTGGAAACCATCCAGATATCCATCAACTGATGAATGGATAAACAAAATATGGTATAACCATACAGTGGAAGGCTCCTCGGCAAATAAAAAAGAATGGACTCTTGATCCGTGCGACCACATGGATGAACCTCCACAACATTTTGTTAGGAGAGAGACTCCAGCTGGAAAACGCTACACATTCTATGATTCCATTCGTAGGAAATGACTGGAAAAGGCAAATGTATAGAAGACAGAAAGCAGGATGGTGGTTGCCTGGGGCTGAGAGTAGGAGCAGGGATGAACTGTGAATGGGCACAGGGTAACTTTGGGGATGATGGAAATGTTCTAACCTGGATTGTAGTGATGTTTGCAGAGTTCTGTAAATTTACTCAAACAGCCAGCAGTAGGGAGACAGTGGGGTTTCCATATTAGTGGCTCTCTTGATCATTTGCCGCCTGCTGCCACGTCATGAGCCCGCAGAGGGGTCCGTGTCACAAGGAAAGCAGGCCTTTTGGAACTGCATTGGAGTGTGGCTTTGTAGAAGCAGGTCCTCCAGCCCCAGGCCCAGATGACATCTCGACTGAAAGAAACCCCTTGAACGATCCTAAGCCAGAATCATCTTCAGCTGCATCTGGACTCCCCCCCCGCCTCAGAAACTGTGAAGTCATAAATGTTTGTTTCTTTAAGCTGCTAAATTTGGAGTCATCTGCTATGCAGGCATAGATAACTCACACCCATTATCTCCTGGTGACCCCCACAGCCAAGTTTTGGGTAGATATCTGATTGCCCATTATAGAGGTCCAGAGACTGAGGCTCAAGAGTCTGGTCCAAGAGTAAGCAGCGATCAGGAGGTGGGGATGGCCCTTAACCAGGCAGGCCTGACTCCAGAGCTGCATCTTACAACAGCTCACTTAGCATCCTGAACCAGGTACCACGGGAGACACCACGGAAGGAGGAAACATCAGATCCCTGCCCAGCAAGACCTCCCAGTCTGAGGGGGCAGGCAGGGCAGCAGAGCAGAAGACCCTCTGGACTGTGTTCAGTGGCAGCCCCCGACCTGGGGCTCCTCATGGCCCGCCGTTCAGCACCACAGCTGCCAAATCCATTCTTCGCAACTCTGAAAAGAGCTCGGAGCACCCCGACTGGGGGTTCCTGCCTCCCCCTTGAAGCAGAGAGCAGCAAAATTAGACAGTAATGTGTTGTCGTTCAAATATTTCAGCTGGAACCAGGGTGAATTATGATGCCATCCCGCTTTATTCAGTGCAGCATCTTTCATAAGAGCTGTGTCTCAGAAACACTTTGGAGAAGGAAATAATAAATAATTGCCCAAGGGGACAAAACAGGAGAGGAAAAGCTCCAGGCTGGTGGGGAGGGGGAGGGAAAACTCAGTTTTAAGGAGCTGGTGTGTCCAGGGAGCTCGAGCTGGACCGCTGGGCCTTGGCGAGCAGAACTTTGGGTTTCAGTTCCAGGTTCCAGAAGCTTCTGGGAGAAGAGGCCACAGGACGCTGCGCCTCCGCACTGGATGGCGAGACCATGCACAGGAGACCCCTGGGCAGGCATCCCGGAGCTCCTTCCATCTGACGTGGGGCCCTGGATGGCAAGCTCTGCCTCTCCCACATCCCCGCTCACTCTACTCAGAGCCCTCACTCCCTCGGGGTCACTCAGAGTGACTCTCTGATCCAGAGCCCTATACAGCCTTACCCCCACGGTTTCTCTTGCTCATTCCACTCCAGCCCCACTGATCTCCTTGCTGTGCTTTCAACACACCAAGCACATGCCTGCCTCAGGGCCTTTGCATTGACTATTCCCTCAATCTAGAACACTCTTCCCCCAAACACCCACACACAGCCAATTCCTCAATTCCTTCAAGTCTTTGTTAAAATAGTGCCTTCTTGGTGAGGCATACCCTGACCTCACTACTTAAAAGTGTTCTTGCTTTTCCCTTACTCCTGATTGTCCTACTCTGCTCTGTGCTCCCCCACCCTGATGCCCCTCCCTCACCTTGTCATATGTGCTGTAGCATGTGTACAATTAAACTTGCCATTGTCCCCCTACCGCTAGATTCTAAGAAGCTAAGAGGCAGCACCTTTGTTCCCACCTGGCGCCTGACAGCCAAGGGGCTCAGCAAACATCTGCTGAGTGAGCACAGTCATGCTTGCACAGAGCCTCAAGCCCCCCTCTACAGGTGCCCACTTACATACTCCTACCTGTGGACCCCCCTGCAGTCTTGCACATACACGTGCCCTCAGCTCAAAGCCACACTTCCCACCGTTTGGGAAGAACGGTCTCTGACCTGGAAGACAGTGACCCGAGCCTGGGCTCTGGGCCCCGGCATACCCAGGTTTTAATCCCAGCTCTACCGCTTGCCATCAAGTCATCTTGGACAAGGCATGTCGCCTCATCTGCATAGGGGGCTAATCATGATTATTGCCACTCTGTTAGGTAGGAACTATTTATTACATCCATTGTGCCCACGGGGAAACTGAGGCATGGAGGGGCCAAGTGAAGATGAAATAAGAGACTCAGTAACAAAATAACTACTACTGCTCAGGGTGTTTGCTGAGCCTAGAAACTGAAGCTGAGAGGAAGCGGGGGGCAGAAGTCTGTAGCAGAAATCTGAAAACACAGTGAGGCTGAACGAGAATGAACTAGAACCATTTTTGCCCAACCGCCTTACAATGAAAAATGAATTCACCTGAGCAAGGCAAAGCAAGAGCCAATGCCAGTTCTCTGGACTAAAAATAACCCTCAACCATCAGTGCGGGAAGGTACTTAGAGATAGACAATCAACCCACATTCCCACTTTCCCAGGGAGGAAGTAGGGTTCAGAGAGGAGAGAGTCATTTTCTGATGATCGCCTAGCAGATAAAAGGGTGCAATCTGGGATCTGAACCAGCTCTGTCTAACCCCAAAGCCCTCGTTCTTCTCATTGCTCAATTTCTTGTTCATTCATTCAAAAGCAGCCAGCTCTAGACCCACTCTCTGGTCAGCCAGGTTCCCAGGGCGCCAGTGGGGAGCCCCGCGGAGGCCGTGAGGATGCCCGATCCTGGGTCTGCACCGAAGGTGGCAGAGGCCACAGGGCCTGGGGTCCGGGGCAGGAGGGCTGCACGTCTACGTGTGCCTGCCTGACTCACAGCTGCAGCAGCGGGAGAGGGAGGCCGAGACCAGGGGCGCCCCAGGAACATCTGGCTTGGGGCTCCTCAGAGACATGTTTTTTCTCACTCACTCAGAAGCAGTGATTTCTAGTTGGGGGGTGAGGGACATTTCTCAGCACAGTCTGAGTTTAAAATAATTAAATACATCATGTTCCTCGGGGCCCAACTGGTAGTGTAGGACTAGGTCCTCGAGTGAGCTTTGCATGCCATGGGGAAGGGAGAACGAAGGAGTCTCTGTTCTTTTATTCGGGCTCCATTCAACTGAACCGTCACATGCCCCACACCAGGTAGGGTATGCGGACACCAGACCAGGACCTGGGGGCCCAGGGATGAACAAGATGTGGCCTTGGCATTCACAGAGCTCTCAGTCTGTTTAGAAATAGGATGCCCCCGTGTGTTGGTGTCTGAATCCAGGGAGCTGTAGGTCCCTCCAACTCCGTGCTTCTCAGCTGGGGTGATTTTATCCCCCAGGGGGCATTTGGCAATGTCTAGAGACATTTTTGATTGTCATAACCTGGCCGGGGTGGGGGGCATGCTGGCTGACATCCAGTGAGGCTAAGGATGCTGCTAAACATCCTATGATGCATTGGATAGGCTACAATAATGATCCAACCCAAAATGTTGGTAGTGCCTACATTGAAAAACCCTGCTTTAAGCAAAGAGTATTTAACCAGGAGTTCTGGGACCCTTAGAAGGCCTGTGGATATCCTTGCAGAAATTTAGGCACTTCTCTGAGATCATAAGCAAAATTTGGGACCTCTGTGAACATGGGAATTGTTCTAGCATGATCATCTGAAATTTCATCCAGACTGAGGCCAGGCATGATGCTGAACTGTTTAACTGTTTTATGTTCAGCGCATAGCATGTGGCACAGCACACGGTAAAGGCTACCTTTGAGATGAATGGCAGGGCATCCTTAATAGACCCAGAAATAGTTCTCCTCTTCTCCACCCAAGTTCTCAACACATTAGAAAATAAGACAAAGGAGAAGGAGGCCAACATGTCACCTTTGGTATGGATAAAGGCTAATTTGGAGAACAGAACACAGCTCTCTGTGAAAGCCAAATGGTTGTGCTCAGTGAACCCCAGAATTAGGCAGACCAACCCACCTTGTCACAGACAGCTTGGGGTGAGGGCAGGCCAACCACCTCCTAGCCCTCAGCACAGGCGCAAAGCCTACGTCCAGACTAACATCATTCCACAGAAGTATAATACAAATCACAAAAGTCAATTTATTAGCAGCCATATTTAAAAAAGTAAAAAGAAACAGGTGAAAGTACTTGTAATAATATATTTTATTTAACCCCATTCCCCAACATATGATCATTTTAACATATTGTCAGTGTAAAAAATTATTACTGAGGCATTTTACATCTTTTCTTTTCTACTATGTCATCAAGTTCCATAGTATATTTTTACAGCAATGACACATCTCAATTCAGATTAGCCACGTTTCAAATGCTAATAGCCACATGTGGGGAGTGGCTGACATATTGGACTGGGAAGGTCTTAGAGGATTAGGGAATTATGCTTGCTCCCTATAGATGAGCTCCAAGTCGGGGAGAAGAGGGGAAGACCAGGCTCCATGAGCCAACTCACCAATCAGATAAATCACTCCATCTCTACTGGGACCGAATGGGGAGAAGACAAGAATTACACTAATTGAGCTACCTTCACATGGAAGGAAATATTGGAAATGGAGAGGCATTCTTCCTGGATGGGAGGATGGATGGATGGATGGATGGATGGATGGATGGATGGATGGATAGACGGGTGGAGGCTTGGATGGTTGGATGGATGGTTGGATGAATGGATGGATGGATGGATGGATGGATGGATGGATGGATGGATGGATGGTTAAGGAACAGAAGATGTGAAATCCAGGTAAGACATACCACACCAGGGCAGGGAGTTAACTTCTATTTTTAAAAAGCTACAGATGTCAAACCCATGAAAGAAAATGTTGTGGTTTTGGAGGCAATATATCCTTGTTTTGAAAAACCAGAATCCCATCCACTGTCACTTCATCCAACCTCTGTGAGTGGAGGAAACAATACCATCTGAGTAGTAAATCTAAATAATATCAATAATAACAATAATATCTAAAGAACAGTCACCATACCTACTATATGGCAGATAACTGAATACTTTGGTAAGAATATAAGCCATATGTAAAGGGAGATTTTTGTCTGTTTACCACTCTCTTTCTAGTACCTGGCATATAGTAGGTGCTCAATAAATATTTGTCAAATTAACAAATTATTTGATTTATTCAAGAGGTTCAAAGAGGTTGAGTACCCTGCCTGAAGTCACACTAGCACCCAATGGTAAAATCTGAATTTGAACTCAGGTCTAGTGGGGGCCAAAGCTCATTTTACCACCTGCCCTTCTGAATGATACAGAAAATCACATTTTCCCATCTGTTCTTCATGAACATGACACCCAGTCAGCCCTGTACATTATTCACCCTAGAGAGCACCCCAGCAAAAGTTCAAAGCCAAAGTGGTTTTCTCTACTTCTCCAACTCAAACTTCTGCATGATGCTTTCTTCATGTCCCTGAAGCTGCGAGTGCTGGGGAATGAGAATTCATATGAACTAAGGTAGGTGGAGCTGGCTCACAATGGCCCAAGAGAGCCGACTGTTAAATTTTCAGAAACGTTGTGAGCCAGTTGTTAAAAAATTACTAAAAAATTAAAGTATATAAACTTACCATTAAATAAATTACATGAAAAACAAAGATGATAAATACTCAAATTCATCACTTCATAATTATTTTATCTTATTGCTATCTATGCTTTCAAGGTCATTTGTGTCTATTGTGTGTCTGTACCGTTGAAATGCTCCTACGATGGTGTCTGGCTGAGCATCTCTTTCCAACTCCACATTCAAGGTCACCTAGACTGAAATCAGCCATGGCGGGAGCATTGACACCACAGAAACTGGCAAATGCTGCAAACCAGTTCCTGTTTTTGTTAATGCCCCAGAGAGAGTGTTATTCTACATTTACTAGCATTGTATGGCTGGTTTACAACCCAGGGTGTGGTCACAAATCAAAGAGCACGGTTTTAAGATTCACTACACCACTAAATGGCTACAAGAAAGCCATCTTCACTCAAAAAGGACATCCTGCTTCAGAAAACAGCACCAGCTATAGACTTTCAGAGCCTCCCTGCAGGAGGTGGAAAATCCAGTACACATTCCCACTGGGGTCCGGTTCATCTCAGCAGGGAACGTCCAGGACCCCAGGGTTCATTTGAGGGGCTTTCTCACAGACACACAGCTCCCTTTGGAAATAACAAAGCTCAGCCCTCTGGAGTCATTGTTATGCATGGCAAGCAAGTTCTCTTGTCTCTAATGAGCAGTTGGCATGATGCCCATGGTTTGGTCCTGGGCCCCTGCTGAGATGAAGTTGATTTAACCATATCCTGCTGCCCACACCACCCATCGTTTGTCTCTGCTTTTAACACCTCTGGTAGGTATATCAACGGTTGGAGTGGGAACCATGCAAAACAGAGAACAAAAGCAAAATAAGTCAGCCTCCGGAAGCATATCTGCCCAGCCAACCATCTTAGCTCTACACCTTGAGAGTCTAAGAGGTCTTTAATTAGTTTTGCATTTCCTCCCCAGGGGAGTCGAACATTTGTTGAGTATCCCCTGGGTGACAAGTATGTTGCTGGGCACCTTCTAGATAATCTTATTTAATGTGTTAACTACTTTCCAGAGTAGGTATCATTCACCCCTTTTACATATGAAGAAATTGGGACCTGGGGAGGTTGACCCCCCTTCCCAAGGTCAAGCAGTCAGTGAATGGCTAAACCAGAATTACAACAGACATCTCTCTGGCTGTGGATTCACATGTTCTCTACTAGGCTACGCTTGCCTGAAATAGGTACCTTAGACTAGACTTTGACAAGTGGGTACAGTTTCAACAATCGGGGCTGAGGAGGAGGACACTAGTGGCTGGTGGGGAGCATAAACAAACTAACGGAAGCAGGAGATGATGGGGTTCATCCGAGCACACTGGATGGGCTAAAGATTTACATAGAAGAGGAAGGAACTAATGCAGATGGAAGGATATGTGGACAAACTGAGAGGTGCTAAGAAGGAAGGGCAGATGGGCAGAAGAATGGATGAGTGGATAGATGTGAGTGTGAACATGAAGTATGGAGAGATGAGGGATGCAAGGGTGGACGGTGAACAGTGGATGGTGGACAGTGAACAGTGGATGAGTGGACAGTGAACAGTAGATGGTGGATGGGTGGACAGTGAACAGTGGATGGTGGATGGTGGACAGTGAACCATGGATGGGTGGATAGTGAATAGTGGATGGTGGATGGGTGAACAGTGAACAGTGGATGGGTGGACAGTGAACAATGGATGGTAGACAGTGGATGGTGGATGGTGGATGGGTAGACAGTGAACAGTGGATGGTGGATGGGTGGACAGTGAGCAGTGGATGGTGGATAGTGGACAGTGAACCATGGATGGGTGGATAGTGAATAGTGGATGGTGGATGGGTGAACAGTGAACAGTGGGTGGGTGGACAGTGAACAGTGGATGGTGGACAGTGAACAGTGGATGGGTGGACAGCGAACAGTGAATGGTGGATGGGTGGACAATGAACAGTGGATGGTGGGTGGTGGACAGTGAATAGTGGATGGTGGATGGGTGGACAGCGAACAGTGGAAGGTAGACAGTGAAGAGTGGATGGTGGATGTTGGACAGTGAACAGTGGATGTTGGACAGTGAACAGTGGATGGTGGATGGTGGACAATGAACAGTGGATGGCGGATGGGTGGACAGTGAACAGTGGATGGTGGATGGTGAACAGTGAACAGTGGATGGTGGATGGTGGACAGTGAACAGTGGATGGTGGATGGTGGACAGTGAACAGTGGATGGTGGACAGTGAATAGAGGATGGTGGATAGGTGGACAGTGAACAGTGGGTGATGGATGGACAGTGAACAGTGGATGTGTGGACAGTGAACAGGTGGTAGGAGGATAAGACAAGGAATGGATGCATGGAGGGTAGAAGGAAGAGAAAGGAAGGAGGAGGGGAGACGAGGGGACAGACAGGAGGAGAAGGGAGGGAAGAAACATGGTAGCTCGGTGGGTAGGTGGGAGGGTGGTCAGTGAAGGGCGGGTGGGTGAATGGGTAGACCAGGAGACAGCAAAAATGCAGACGGGTAGAAGCGGATACAGGGGTGGGTGCTAACGTGAGCATGTGGAAGGGTTAGGGGTGGACACGTGGATAGTGGAAGATTAAAATGTGGGAAGGTAGGTGATAGAAAAGTGGCCATGGGGCACCTGGTGGCTCAGTTGGTTAAGCATCTGCCTTCGGCTCAGGTCATGATCTCGGGGTCCTGGGATCAAGCCCCATGTCTGGCTCCCTGCTCCGTGGGGGAGTTTGCTTGTCCCTCTCCCTCTGTCCTGCCCCCCCAACTCATGCGTGCACACTCTCTCTCTCTCTCTGTGTGTCTCAAATAAATAAATAAAATCTTAAAAAGAAAAGAAACATGGCCATGGATGGGAGAGAGAGTGGGAAAGCAGGCGACTGAGTGGGTAGGCGTGTGAGGGAGTGGACAGCATTGGGTGGATGGACGGATGCTAAGACTGGATGGATGACAGGTGTGGGCATGCAGGGAGCATGACGGAGACAATGAGAGAAGGAAGGGACAGAGGGAGAGAAGAAATGAGGGAGAGACAGGAGGGAAGGGCTCATCCCAGCCCATGAGTACCACAGAGGTGACCCATGGGGAAGGGGAGTCATCCTCACACCGTGTCCAAGAACCAACCAGAACCCGGGCTGCCAGGGCAACACAAGTAACTGACAGCTCTGCTTCCTTCCGAGCTTAGCCCTGGGGCAGCCCCCGCGGAGGCCCTGGTCAGGAGCGAGGCTCCATACCTCTCCTTTCTCCACCCCTCCTCCCCCTCCCACTTCCCGCCTCCCCACCCCTCCTTCTGCTCTCCTTCCTCACCCTGCAGCCTTGTCTTGGCAAGAGGCTCTCTGGAGTTGAGCAGTGGGACCAGATGCTTTGACCTTCTCTGTTCTTGGACATAATTACTGTTATCCCACATAATCGCTTTGAAATAACTCTGTGTCATTACGCACCTTCGTGCTATTTCACCCATTTATCTGTGAGCAGCCCTGTGCTGGGGAGCAGGGATTTGGATAGAACAGCCTGCTGGGTTGTTTCTCTCCTCCTCCTCCCACGCACCGTGCTTGCCTTAACCCTTCCTGTCACAGCTCTCCTCAACATGCCATTCAAACAATGGCACAGACGGTCCCTCCAGGTCGGCGTCCAGGCACCACTGGAGAGGAGAGGACCCAGTGGGTCCAGGCATGGACTGGTACCATGGTGGGCAGGTTATGTATTCTGAGAGGGCAGCAGTGGGCAGAGGTGGCGGGGCGTGGGGGGAGTCTAAAGCCAAAAGCAAGAGTTGTGCAATCTAAAGGGAAAAGCCAAGCCAAGGTCAGGCCCAGGGGAGACCCAGGAGGCATGTCTAAGATGAGGACCCCCCAGGGGCACTGACTCAGAGAGGGCTGGATGGTGGCTGACATTATGCAAGTGCCCCCAGTACCCCAATATGAGGGGGCAGTGCTGGGTGTTTCAGGGGCGGGGCACCGCAAGGCACAGGGCCAAAGACAGTGGACTTGAATGAACCTGACCAGGAAAGGACACTTCCTTGGTGCCCAGAGAGCTGCAGCTTTGAGCCAGACAAGCCCCGTCATACCTCTGGGTCTGGGGACAGGGTGAAAGTGAAGAGAAAGCCTGCCCAAGAAGAAGACCCCAGCTTCCTGGGTCTTAGCTCTGGTTCCTGCACGTTGTCAATCTTCCTGGGACAGTTTGACTCCAGCCTGCCCGTGAACTTTCCTCCCAGGACTGGCCTGCTTGTTACGCTGCGTTTGGAATTCTCCAGGCTTATATCTGAATCCTGGCCAGCTGTGTGACCTGGGGAAAGGGACTTAACCTTCTGAGCCTCAGTTTCCTCACCTGCCCAGTAGGAATAACAGTTGCATCTGCTCATAGGGTGGTTGGGAGGTTTCGGTGTGATCATGCGCAGAAGCAGCACTGTACCCAAGGCATAGCAATTGCTCGAGAAATGAAAACTAGAGGAATTGTACCTTGGGTGCCTCCCCAGTTCCCAGCCCCCATCTCTGTCAAGCCTTCTCTCCTACCATGCTGGACTCTGGGTCTCTGACCCTCCAACTTCCCATTGGTTCCATTCAGCTCCACCTGTCCCGGGAACAACAACACCTGTGACCTCCACCTTGGGGACCCAAGTCACACCTGGTGAGGGCTAGGGAGTTTAAACAGACAAGAGGGGATGGTAGGTCACTCAGGTCAAGGCCAGAGAAGCCAGTCAGGCAGTGTCCAGCCTTGCAGCCTGCTGACTCAGTCACAAAGGAGCTCCCAGGAGCTTTGCCCCCAGGAGCCTCCCAGGCTCTGCGGCCTCTGCCGTCCCTGCTTGTGGTCTCAGCACTATCTGCGGTGTGTGTGAACACTCCCGTCTCTGCCGGCAGGGACTGACTCCAGCTTCCTATGGTCATCGCTGAACTTTGCCATGACAGGTGAACATGAGTTACTGATGTGGCCTTTGTGGGGTGTATTCATGGCCAAGGAGCAAGGGGGCATTTGACTCCAGTGGCTTTTCCAGTATCAACCGGAGCCTCTGGTGGGCATCTTCCAGCTCCTTTCATTACCTCCATTGCACTTTTCATTTTCCACCTTTAAACACATCCTCTTGCTTTGAATGCATCATCACTCCTGACGTACTTGGCTCAGCTGCGGGAAGAAGGTGCAAGGAGAGGCAGTGGGGCCCAGAAAGGCTAGGAGGTCCAGCAGCTGAGAGCCTCCAGGGGAACTTGGAAGGGAGCCTGAGTCCTCCAAGTCGAGACTCAGGGCTCTCCTCCTACAGGAAGCCCTCCGTGATTTAAACTTGCCTAAATAGGACGCCTGGGTGGCTCAGTTGGTTAAGTATCAAACTCTTGATTGTGGCTCAGGTCATGATCTCAGGGTCGTGAGATCTAACCCGGAGTCAGCTCTGCACTCAGCGGGGAGTCCGCTTGTCCCTTTCCCTCCCCTTCTGCCCCTCTTTCTCTTCACTCTCTCAAGTAAATAAATAAACAAACAAACAAACAAACAAATAAATAAATCTTTTTAAAACATTGAGAAATTAAAAAAAAATATTCTCACCAAAATACTAGCCAATAGGATCCAACAGTACATTAAAAG
>NW_027397080.1:24225999-24300173 GCF_003265705.2 Callorhinus ursinus
GTTAGCCTGGTGATGGGTATTAAAGAGGGCACATTCTGCGTGGGGCACTGGGTGTTATGCACAAACAATGAATCATGGAACACTACATCAAAAACTAATGATGTATGGTGATTAACATAACAATAAAAATTATTTTAAAAAAAAGTAAGCACTCCAAAAAAAAAATAATAAAATGAAATAAATAGCATGTCCCCAAGGGTGATGGAGCTTGAGCTGTGGCCATCCTTACTACTCCCCTTCTCTCCGTATTCAGTCAACCCATATTTAGTGAGCACCAGCTGTATACCTCATGAACAAGCCAGATGGCCCCCTGCCCTCTTGGGAGTTCCACAAAGCTTGGGGATGCCACTGTCCCCTACAGAAACTGGGGTGGTGGGGGGAGGCCTGAGCCACAAGGAGACCTGGGGAGACTGTCCCTTCTGGGGTGGGGGCAGTGGAACACACAACCTTGAAACCCTGCCTCCCACTCGTGACCCAGTCTTTGGGGTCAGGCCCTGCCATCTCGGGGGAGGCGCAGGGGCGGACCCCATCCTGCCTTGGAAGACAATATGGGGGAGGCCATCTGCCCCTGCCCGCCCCCAGCAGGTGCTCCAGATACAAGGGCCCAGCATCGTCCTCATTTCCACATGGAAGCCAGTAAGTGGCTGCATCCCCACCCTAAGCACTTAAATATACAATTTACTTGAAGGAATTATACACTGCCTGCCGGCTGCTTTTAAAATCGAGAAAAGACCCCCCACAGAACTGTTTCCTTTCCTCAAGTGGCATCATCTTCTGCAGAGAATCTGCCCAGTTCTCTAATTGTGCCATCTGTGCTGGGGAGGGCGGGGGCTCGGCTCAGAGTCTGTTCCCTCCAATTCGGTCTTAAATTCCACATCCCCACCTGCCGGGCTCTTGCTGGGTGGCCCCCGCACTCTGACCCCACAGCTGCCGGGCCCTCCCTCCCATGGGCCGGACACCCCCTGACTCTTCTCACTTTCAGATGCACGGCATTAACCCCTCAGCCCCTGCCCCGAGGGATCCCCCTGCCCAGGTGTGGGGTCAGCAATGTCTCTCCTAAATTTTGCCATTTGCAGAATCTTCTGGAAGCCCAGCTGGGCATGACCCAAGGACCTTCGGCTGCCCTGTAACAAGACCCCAGTAAGGCTTTGACTCCAGAGACCTAGCTTCTCTTTCCTCTCCCCACATTACCTGTCTGGGCCTTGTGGACTAAAACAGACCTGGGTTCTGAGCCAAAGTTTTCTCTTCCTGGCTGGGTGACATGGGGGAAGCCGCTGGACCTCTGTGAACTCGTGTTTCTCCATGAGAAAAACAACACACCCTGTCTTCTTCTATTGTCCTGGACACATTTCTCAGTTTGGGTTCCCCCCAAAGCAGACAAAGATTTGGCTACAAGTCAATTAGGAAGGAGGTGATCCCAGGACATCACATGCACAGCAAGGGAGTCCCAAAGTGATAGAAGGAAGAAGGAACACCATAAAGGGTGGGCACTGAGCAGTTACCACTGTGGCCAAGCAGGGCCCAATCCTGCTGGGACCCTCTGAGGGGAGCACAGCTCAGAACCGCCCCTCCACCCCCCACCCAGAGGCACAGATGAGGAAGCTGGGCTGGCCGAGAGGGTCACTCCTGGAGCACTGACTCCCCAGGCCTGGGCCAGGCGAGGATTGACCTCAGGACAGGGCTGCAGTGTGCCTGGGGAGTGTCTGTAGGCAACCCCCCCCGGGGGGGGGGAATCTATGCCTACAACCCACCCCACCTTCCTACAGGTGGTGGCTAGTGCAGTGCCCCAGCACATAGTAGGTGCACAGCTGCCCCATTCTCCACCAGCTAAAGGGCCTCATTTAAAGTCCCGATCCCATTAAGATTAGGACAAAGGAAAATGTGTGGTGTGAGAGTCCCAGGCCCCTAGGCCCCCGTCCTCCATAGGAGTGGGAACCAAGCCAGCCGAGGGAAGCTGAGACCAGGGCCGGAGCCCCTGAGAAACCGGGTCTCCATCCCCTTCCCCAGTGTCTAGGCTGGCTTCCTCTGCTGCACCTCCCACCTGCCCTGGGCACTGTCGGCACCACCTCCTCCCTGCAATCCCGTCCCCGGTCAGGTCAGACCCCCTGTAGTCCAGCCTCTCGTGACAGCTGGTTCTCCCCTGGGCGAAGCTCCACTTCTCCCCGGCCCCCGCCAGCCCCCCACCAGCTCCCCGTCAGCCCCGTTCACAGCGGGCTCTCCTCTCACTCCAGAGCCATCTCAGGGATCTGCATGGCCCCTGCCTGGGCAGGGAAGCAGTCAGAAGCTCCTTGTCACCTGCCCAGGTCACCTCCCTGCTTCTTCCTGTTTCAGTATTCACACTTAGCTCCCATGCCCCTCACGTTCTCTCTTAGGGTCTGAGCAGAGCATCTGAGTCCGGCTCTGGACCCGTCAGTGTGGGAGAGGACCCAGGGGAAGCTGGGCAGGCTGGCTTATGCCATTCAGACCAGCAAATACCTTTGCCACCTGCATCACACAGATGGACAGAGCTCTGCGGTCCCCACTACCTCAGCCCCTTTCAGATGTCCCGGTGTCTTGATCAAACCCTACAGGCTAGACTGTGGACACTGTCCACTGGGGAGGGAAAGCGCTTGACAAGGTGACATATCCAAGGCCATCACGAGGCCTCAGCTATGCAGGGATCTGAGGACAAGATATTCAGGCAGAGGAAGAGGGAGCCGTATGTGCAAAGGTCCTGAGGTAGGAATGCTCGAGGTACGTTTGAAGGGAACTAGATGTGAAGATGGAACTATTTTGGTCTCCGTTTGGATGGGGCTCAAAGACAATAGATGCCAATCACACATGCATTTCCAACCACCCAAGCAGAATTTGCAAAAGACCAGGTGAGAACTGGCCTTGCCACCCTTAGCTGATTTCCCACCTCTAGCTTAAAAGAGGTTGGAAAGGCCAAGAGGGGGGCTGGAGATGAGGAGGCGAGTTTTGGGGCGGAGGACTGTTGGGAGTTCTGAGGGTCCCCCCTCTACCAAGAGAGAAGGGTGAGGTACTTGTGCTTCCCTCAAGCTCAGGGAGGGGGTTCTTCAGCAAGATCACCTGGAGAGGAGGCTCTGCCTTCCCTGCATGCTTGGGTGGCTGGGGATGCACAGCAAGGATACAGGACTCACTCAGGAAACATTAAGATGATAATGTGGGGGAAGGTAGTGGTGCTTGTCAGGGCCAAGTGTCTCCCGGGGACCGGATGTGGGCCACAGAGGGAGGGGCTGATAGGGAGGGTCCCCGAGGGGCAAGGAGACCTTCATGGGTATGGCATGCACAGAAGGCGGGTGGGGAATCCCACGGGCCAGTCCAAGCAGCTGCAGGTGGGTAATATGGTAATATGAGGTCCTTAGGGTGGACCTGAATCCAACTGGACTATTGTCCTTATAAAAAGAGGCGATCAGGACATACAGAGGGAAGAACTTAAAGAGGAAATTCTGTACACAGGTCACAGAGAGAAGGTGAAACCTGCAAACCAAGGAGAGATGCCTTCAACCTGCCGACACCTTGATTTTGGACTTGCAGTCTCTGGAAGTGAGAGAAAATAAACATGTGTTGTTCAAGCCCACCCCTCCCCACCTACCTATGATGTTTCGTTATGGCAGCCCAAGCAGACTAAGACCCTCCAGCAAGTGGTGCCGAATCCAAGAAAGGAATACTCAGGGGCCGAAGGGGACAGGGCAGGGGGTGAACCAACCTAGCCCCCCAAACAGCTTTGCTCAGTGCTGTGTCAACAGCTGAAGCTCGGAACCATGGAAACTCCTCCCACTTCGAGGTCAGGGCATGCTCCTCTGCCAGGCATCCAAGGCCCCAGATCTGCTCCCATCACCCACCAACCCAACTGGGTCCCTTTGGCTCTTGACGGAACTGCCGGCCAGCCTTCTTACTCCCGGGCTCTCCTCTGCGCCTTTGTACAGGCCGTCCCCTCCACCTGGAATGCCCTCCCTTGTCTGACTCCCACACATTCTCTCAGCCTGGGCCAAAGAGCACCTCCTCCAGGAAGCCTTCCTGGGCCCTCCTCTGGGCTTCCACAGGGCTCTGGGCTTCCCGAGTGTCGTGATCAGTCTCCCAGAGGGTTTCCACTACTGGACTGTGAGATTCTAAAGAGCAGAGGCCACTGGTGCCATGACCACTCGCTTCCCGAGGGTCCAACAGCGCTTGGGCCTTGGGTAGATGGAAGGATACACAGAAGGAGGCAAGACTGGGGGGCCTGGAACCGCCCTCACCGAAATGCACACTCCCTGGAGCTGAGCATCATTGACTGTCAGAGCCTGCGGAAGCTTTGGAGGCCACCTGCTCCAACCTCTTCATCTGCATGTGGGGCCCGGACAGAGGAAGCAGTCGGCCCAAGGTCACAGGGGTCAGACGCCCCAATGGGGTCCCAGAACTCCGTCTCCCAGCCCGGCACGCCCTGCACGGTAGCGCGGCTTCGCCAACCCCCTCTTGACAAGTGGAGTTTAATTATTTACGATGGCGCTTTATAGCTGCGGGTGAACCCACCGGAACATATTTTGTAAAAGTAATGAAGGCTCAGTAATGCGAGACCTCGCTACAGCTCCCGTCACTAAATCTTGGCCCAGGAGTCGACCAGACTGCGTAGGTGCTTTTTTCCCCTCCTCTCTCTCTTTTGGAGAATTACAGGGTTTGCAGATTAGGACTGGCTGTGGCACAAGACGTAGCCAAGACATTTTTTCTCATTTAGTGGGCAGAGGAGCAGGCTTGATGGGACCAGAGTCTGAGCCCCTTAAGTGAGGATCAGGATGGGGAGTCAGCTATGGGCCCCCCATGGACACCCCCTGGGAGGTGTCACTTGGGGCAGACGGGATGCTGCCAAGGAGCCCCCACTGTCCTCCAGCCCTGAGGGGCAGAGGAGACAGAGGAACTGAGCAGTGAGGGCGGGTCTGGGAGTCTCTGGGCCTCAGTTTCCCCGTCTACGAATTAGGAAGAGACTTTGCCTCTTCTGTTTCCTTCTGCAACATTCCAATCTTTCTCCCTAGCAATAACAATGGTGAGACCACAGGTTTATTCCAAGAGGCACTTGTGCTGTGGGCATCCCCCAGGCTCTCGCTGAGTACCCCCAAAGCCCCCTCAGACAGGCATTAACTCAGGCAGGGTCAAGTGACTTATCCAAGGTCACTGCACTGGAAGGCAACAGAACCAGGATTTGAACCCAGGCCCTCTGGCTCCAGATAGCACGCCTGTACAAGCTTTGCCCCAAATACCTACAGGGCCAGGCACTGTAATGGGTGCCTCACATGCTATGGCCCATTAGGTCTTCCTGATTAAGATGAGGCATTCTGTCTCCCTCATTTATAAGGAGAACACCAAGGCTCCCAGTGAACCCTGACTCAGAACCTGGGTCTCCCACCTAACTGCACACCCCAGGTCTCGACTCAGTGTGGCTGTTGCCCCAAGATTTTGAGCCAAGTTCCCTGGACTCCAGGAGCCAGAGTTCGGCCTCCCCAAAATATCAAAGAAGCAAAGATGATGCCCCCAACTCATTGCATGAGAGGGCTGGGGAGCCCAGACTGAGCTGGTAGGTGATGGTGTTTTGAGCCAGACTGAAGAGAGAGGGAGAGAGGTGGGGGGCATTTACACGGAGGTGTGCCTGAAACCTTCCAGCACTTGGGAGGAAGGTTGCAGAGCCTTACATAATAGAAATTGGGATGAAAAACTCAGATGGTGAAATTGAGGGTCTGGACAGTGAGCCCCTCATGGAAAGGGCCCATTCATCTGTGACTCTCCAGCGGGTGAGACAAGAGTAGCAGAATCTAGGGTTGTCAAACAAGATGACCTGATGCGGACCTTGTTCGGCAGTAAGAGGCAACCTTGAGCCTGTCTTCACTTCTCTGGGCTTCTTCTTTATCTCTACAATCAGGCCCATCGCCCCACCACAGAAAACTCTTATCAGGCAGCTACCTAAACACATAATCCTGCAGGTGAGAGGCTTTCAAAGCCCTTTGAGAGCCAGTTCAATAAATGTACTCCCAAGACCATGCCAATGTTTAACGCCATGCCAGAAAATTCTGCAAGCAGCTCATGTAAATACATCCTGCTGGATATTGGAGTCACACGCTTTTGCCTGGTCCTCAGGAGAGAATGAAGAGCTAGCAGACTATTCTCTGTGTTGATTATAGACCTACTCTCAAGGAAAGAAGATTAAATTGTTCAGTCATTCGACAAACACTTATTGAGCAGGTACTATGCGCTGGGGCTGTTGAAGACACTGGGGATACAGCAGTGCACAAAACTCAGAGTCCGGCCTTCGTGCAGCTTACGTTCTCGGGGAGAGACAGACTTGTATCTTGAAAAATAAAGCAGGGAGAGGAAAGAGAGAGGGTGTAGGGGTCAGGGACATCCTCCGTAGTAAGGTGGTGTCTGAGCAGAGCAGAAGAAGCAGGAGAAGGAGGCAGCAGACATCTGGGGACAGTGCCCAGGCAGAGGCACCAGCAAGGCCAAAGCCTGGGCAGGAACACCCCGGGCCGGATGGAGGAGCACCAGGGAGGCCAGTGGGCAGGGAGAGGAGGAGTCCCAGCGTGGCAGGGCCTTGTGGGAACACAGTGGGGATTTTGGCTTTTACTCTGGGTGAGATGAGAAACAGGGGACAGCTTTTCAGCAGAGTGAGATGTGACACCACCTTCAGCAGGTCCCCAAAGCCAACAGAAGCCTTGAGAATAAACCACATGCAGGCAACGCAGGGGCAAAGCAGATGGGAGCTGCTCGCAGGAACCCAGGTGAGAGACGAGGGCCTGAGGGTGTCTCTGTGGAGTTGGTGAGGGGTGGCTGCTCCCGGACGATCTTGAGGTCAGAGACCCGCACGGGAAGGTTATTTATTGCTACTCTGATTCATCGTCCAAGGTGAATCGGACTTTCAAAGTCTTTGGCCACCGGGTCAACAGTTTCGTTTACAGGTGTCCTTGACTGACATTGACACTCTCTTTTGACACTAATCCCCAGAAGCTAGAAGGAAAGAGGCTTCCACATTAAAACTGTTATGCACCTGCAGGCAGGTGGGGGCAGGAGAGGAGCTAGCTTGGAGGAGAAGCCAGCCTGCTGTGCGGGTGGACAAAGATGTGCTGTCTTGGGGGACCCAGGTCTTCCTGAGGGGTCCGTCTACCTCTGGCGAGACGCTGGTACACGGCAGCAAAACCGCAGCCTCCGGCATGGCCAATAACCTCATCGGTGCCAATGACCACCCCCGTGGGCCTAAGCGCCAGGCACTGTGCTAAGCACTTTGCTTACAGTAGCTCACATAGCCCTTTCTACACCATGAGGTAGGTCCTGTTATTAACCCCACTTTACAGATGCGAGTTTGAGGCTCAGAGGCACTAAGTAATCAGCCCAAGGTCTCACAGCTAGAATGTGACAGAGCTGGGGCTAAAACTCTGGTCTCTGGAACCGCCCCTTCAGCCTTCATACGCAATTCCTCACTCACCACCCAGACCCTTTGATCCTCTCACAGCCCTGGGCCCTTGACTATACCACCCTTCTCTTCCCAGGCTGGGCCAGACCTCAACACCCACGGGCTCCATCCACACACACCCCCCATCCCCCACGGCCGAATTCCTTTGGCAAAGGCTCTCGAGACCACCGTTTCCCACCTGCAGTGAAACCACCTCAACTCCAAATCCAGGCGGTTGGAAACAGGCACTATTTTTTAGAGAGATGAAAGCCAAGTCGGTTGCTTATTGCAAAGACAACAAACTAATACCTTAGCAAGGCCCAGGGGAACCTTCTTAATGAATATGTAATGACTAAGGTATTAGATAAAATGACAAGACCAGAGGGGATCCCCCAACCCTGGACAGCCTCCCGGTGGGCCAAGCACTTTGCTGAGTGCATACTCACAGAACCCTGCAGGAGACAGGGCCGGCCAGAACCGTCTTACCCACAAGGGCACAGGCTCAGCCAGGCTGAGTAACCTGCCCAGAGGTGCACAGCTTGCAAGGGTGAAGTGGGGTCATGCAGAGGTTCACTGCCCACATGGCACTCTCCCAAGGACTGTTAGGCGGGGTGGGGGAAAGATGCTGAGTCTTCCCTCAGCAGGTTAAACATCACACCTGCAATTTTGCTCTATTTACTTTCAATGAACCCATTCCTTCCCCCATAAATCACATAGCAGTCCTGCCCTTGTCAGAATCATCAAAGGCCCAATTAACCCTGAATACCGTGGCCCCTATTCTGCAAACCTCCCCCCAAACCACAGCTTTTCAGGCTGGGAATATTACAAAGCTGGTCGAAAAACAGCCCAGCAAGCAAGCACTTACTCTATAGCGACCCTGTGGGGGGAGGGGGGAGCCGACATGCATAAGAAAACCACCCACAGCAGCTAAATTCTGACTGCCAAGCCTTTATTAGTGGTGATAAAAGGCAGCAAAAACAGCACAGGGCTTTCGGCTCCCAGGTGGGGGCTGCAGTCCCAGGAATTAGTCATGTTTTGACTGGTAGAGTTATGGAATTTATAATGGAGTCCCTGGAGAAATTAAACATGGATTATGGCCAACTCCCTCCCCCAGCTGAATGTCTCCTGTGAGAACGGTGCCTTGGGCTCCCTCATCCCCTCTAGGAGTCTGGTCTGCTGGCCCAGGGGGCTGGGTGAAGACGGTGACCCCCCCCCCCTCAGCACAGGGTCACAGAGGAGGTGGCTGTCACCTGCTCCCCACCTCACTTGGGTGGCGTCCACCCTTCATGGAATCCTGGGCCGTAGGAATCAGGTCTATCCCGGGCAGTGCTGAGCACCCAATCGGCGTTCGGTAAGGCTCATCGAAATGAATTTGTGTCTTCAACCTCCTCAGTGTTTGCCCTTGCTAGGTTAAGCATCATTCTCTCCCCGGAGGGAGGCAATAGTCGAGGGTCAGCAGGAGTGGCCTGAATTTGGATGAGTCCAGTGAACTCTGTCTTAATTAAGAAAAGAGTTGGACCCACCTTTCATACTCTGATTTTAGGGCCTCTTTAAGAAGCCAAAGATGCCTGGGAGGGGTTGTATATCAAGATCCTAACATCTTAGTGGAAAAGTTCATCAAAAGGACTGGATGAAAAAGAATCTTAGCTAGCAGCAAGCTAGTTTCAGGGCGTGCTTTGTGATGCCAATGTGTAGTTGATGGCTCCTAATCCTGGCTTTTTGTTGCAGACCAGGGACCCAGGGAGAAACTGAACCCTTACCAAGCACCTACTATGTGCCAGGCACTGTGCTAAGCCACTTTACAAACATTCCTCAATTTAACAGATCATAGAAAAGGGCTCAGCACAAGGTAGGTGCCTAAGAGTCATTGAATGGATAAGTGACGTTAAGCCCCATATCAGCCCGGTGAGGTGGGGTGCTATAATCTTCTCTTTACCAGAGAGGGGCAGTTCTTTGCCCCAGGCGACACAGCAGGCGGAGGGAAACAGAGAGTCAAGCCCAGTCAGTGTCTGACTCCCAGACCAGAGCTCCCTCTGGTCAGCCAGCCAGGCTTCCTCCGTGAGCAGGGCTTGTTAGCTCTGAGATGGAGAATGAGGCGGAGGCAGTGAGAAGCCCGGGAGCTGTCCAGCGTTTGCATTGCTGGAAGGAGAACGCAGGAGCCAAGCACCGGGACGGTGAGGCAGGGCACTCTCTTGCCCTCTGTAGGAATCCATCTCAGTCTCTCACCTGAGAGACCCCTCTCCCCGAGTCCTGCACCCTAGGCTGCCTCTCCTGCCACCATGCAGGTCGAGGTGCTCTAAAACTAACAACTACCAGACAGCTGCCAGGTGATAGGACGGACGGTCTGCTGGTCCCTCAAACCCACTGCCACCCCAAGTACCACCCATACTAAATCCCCAGCCTAAAGCATCAGAGCGGAGCAGGGTCTGGACGGCACAGCACATTTAGCAGAGAGGCTAATGGAATGAGTGTTTTCCTGATTTATGTTATTGCTCTGGTCTGGGCCCTCTCAAGGCCATTCTCCAAGCTATACCCAGAGCTCCAATGCAAGTGACGTCATGACTCTGCTTACAGTTCTGAAGTCTTTACTCCTGGGTGTGACACTCAATGTCCTTCAGGAGTTGGCCCTACCTACCTCTACCTGTCCCCACTACCTACTGCCCTCATTCTCCAGCCATTCTAAGTGCCCCATCTATCTAAGCCCAGATACCAGGTTGTCAAAGACAGCTATGGGGCTGGTGGCAGGGACAAGCATTCCAAACAATAGGAACAGCATGTGCTAAGTCCTGCTGTCCTGCAAGAGTCATCTCAGGAATCCCTTCCTATGGAAGACCCTCTGGCTGACCACCTCTCTCTGTAGCCAGCCACTCTGTGACAGAATGTGATTCTGCTCCATCACTCAGACGAGAAATTACCCTGCAAATACGTCCCCCTGGAAAGTAAGCTAGTGCTTTAGGATGTTTTATCTGTTTGGTATCACTAGCACTTACCTGCATGTGAGCAAGCAAAAATAAACAGAAGATCCAGGTTTTTGCCTGAGGACTTGGTTATAATAGAGACTGGTATGTACAGAAATAATAACAGTTATAATAATAATGTACGATAACAATAGCTAGCCCCTATGTGTCTGGCACCTGCGAAGTTATAGATGTTAACTCATCAAACCCATATGACAATCATCAAAACCACCCTGAGGGAAGCCTCTCCACCAGGTCCATTTTACAGACGAGAGAACTGAGGCGCAGGGGGTTAAGTATCCTCCCCAAAGGCAACAGAGCCAGAAAGCAGCCCCGTAGGGATGCCAACCCAGACAGTCTGGCTCCAGAGTCTGAGCCCTCGTCCATGTCACCATCTGCTTCTCTAAAGGAAAGGGACCCAGAGGTGAAAGAGGCTGTGACAGTCTCTCCTAGAGCCAGGAGGATACCGGCGTTCACTTTGTCCTCCACATCAGCAGAAACTAAAGCTCCTACCAGGGTGATCTCTGGGAACGTGGGCGTCCAAACCCCACCCAAACCCAAACCCAAGGGGGCCAAGCCCCAGCCTTGGCAGCAGAATCTGGCAGGACTGTACCCTCACAGCCAGGAACAGCCCGCCTCGGGGTCCTTTCCTCTGTCCCCTCCACCAGCGCCCCCTCCCCAGCTGCCAAGACCCTTCCTCCCACCCCCTTGCACCTGGCTGCCCCTGGCAGGCAGCCCCAGACCCCTCGTGGAGGAGAAGCTCCCCCCAGCTCTTAGCAGCTGCCAGGCCATGCCGGAGCCGGCAGGCATCTTCCGGGCACCACTCACCGTCCCGCCAGGCCTGGCATGCCAGGAGCTCCACCTTAAGTTGATGGCCCTGCACAGCCCCACGGAGCTGCTATTTTTAATTTAATTGGAGAGTCAGAGGAGAAAGATGGTACCCAGCAAGGGAGTTTTAAAAGCTTTTGGGGTGGGGGAGGGGGGAGAGAAAGCGAAGAAAAGTTCATAATTATACACCAGGCAGCCAGATTTGATGCTTGAACAGAAAGGTTAAATGTTACATTCAGAATAAAATGAGGAAAAGAGTCCTGATGACAGTTGCCCAGAGCTAAATAGGGAAGGAAAAAAAATACCCCTTGCCCATCTCTTCTCCAGCTTCCTCTTCTCCCTCATACTCATTTCTGAGTTTCCCTGCTTCTGCCTTTTAAAGCTCAGGAGCGTGTACAAATAAACCAGTTTGGAGCACAAAGATTACTACTCAGCATGTCAACACTTGATTGCCACCCAAAAGCAGCTTTCACTCACGCCTGAAAAAAATCACACATTTTCATTTCTCAAGCCAACAGGTCTAACAGGGCCCAGAAGACTGGGATGGCAGTCTGGCACTGTGGAGAACCACATGGGCTTTAGTATGGATGGACCTAGGTTCAAATCCCTCCTCTGCCAAGGGACAAATGCCCTAGGTCAGAAACAGAAGTCTGCTGGTTAAGACTTTCCTCTTATAAAGAGATAGACTCAGATGGCACACTCCTTTCATCCTTCCTTTTCCAGCAGGGAATATAGATGTGATGCCTGGAGCTGCTGCAGTCATTTTGTGCTCACGAGGCAACACGCTAAAGGTGGAAAAACTGAAAAACAGAAAGGGTCCTTGATGATATAGACATACTGCTGTTCCTCCGGGCTGCCTGCTTGTCACTGAGACAAAGAAATCCCCGTATGTTTCAGCCACTTTTAGTCTAGTTTTCTAGAAATGCTGAATCTATTCCTAACTGTGACAATCCTTTATTAGCCTGATCTTGAGTGTGAACTTGAGCATGAGCTTCACATCACTCAGCTTTGGTTTTCCTATGTGTAAACGGGGACAAATATCGCAGTGTGTGTGTGAGGGTTGAATGTGACTCCATTTGTAATGCACGATGACTGATGACTGACATTATTATTCATACTCCTGATTAAGAGGAAAGCAATATCATATTATAAAATTTAAAGTCACCTCTCCTATCTCAATAACACTTTCTAGTTTTCAAAGAGACTTCTTGGGGCACCTGGGTGGCTCAGTTTGTTAAGCGTCTGCCTTCAGCTCAGGTCATGATCCCTGGGTCCTGGGATCAAGCCCCGCATCAGGCTCCCTGCTCAGTAGGGAGCCTGCTTCTCTCTCCCCCTCCGCCGCCCCCCCCCCCCCCCCGGCTTGTGCTTTCTCTCACTCTCTCTCCTGTTCTCTATCAAATAAATAAATAAAATCTTTTTTAAAAAGCCAAAAAACAAACAAAAAAGGGACTTCTCTTTCTTCATCTGAGCTCATCCTCAACACCAAATCTCTGAGGAAAGAGATTATTATTCCCTATTTTATGCCCAGCAGACTCAAGAGAGGTTAAGCAACTTGCCCAAGGTAGCTAATGACAGGGCCAGGCTGTAACTCAAATCTGACTCCGAGTCCCTGGGGCCCAGGCCAAGCTGATTTGGAGCTCTTCTACTACAGGTCCCACTTCTCCTCCTGGGGACCACTGATGTCTCAAGTTTAGGGATAACGCTGGGGCTGAGACAGTATGGTTCATGTGGCAAAGACAACATGAGATGGACTCTGGCCTTCAAACTCCCCCTCCTGTCCCTGAAACGTCAGGGTTCCTTGGGCTCCAATCTTCTGCCCACTGCACTTATTACTCCATTAACATTAGGGAACTAAGAGCCCTGTTCAGAAGCAGCCATATAACACAGTGGTTGAGGACCCAGACTGGATTTGAACCTCACTTTTGCCACTTAACATAAAAAAAAAAATTGTTAAATAAATAGTTCTGTGTATTAGTCAGGGTAAGCAAAACAGCTGCTGTAACAAACAACCCTCAAATCTCAGTGGCTGAATGTGGCAGATTTTTCCTCATGTCCCAGTGCAGTGCAATGGGGTTGGGTGGGGCTTGGGGGGGAGGTGGTATGCTCCAGCCAGTCATTCAGCCTCCTTCCATCTGCAGCTTTGCCCTTCCCCCATTAGATCCTCCACACCCTGCAGGCTGATAGGGTTATTTTAAGGGTCAGGCATTCTCTGAACTGGCCAGAACCTATGGCATGGTCAGGTGACCCTACCTATGGTGGGGTGGTGGTGTCCTGGGAAGTGTAACTTCACAGTGTGCCAAGGAAGGAGGGGGTGGTGACCCCTCACCCATGGTCCCCAGCAGTCCCATCTCAGGCTACCCCATCAAAAGTAGGCAGCCCCAACCCCCCAGATCATGTGACCTTTTTGCATTTGATTCATTATTTCATTCTTTGTCACCTCAAATAGTTTTCCTTATTTACTGTCTAGGTCCCCACAGTGGACTACAAACTCCCTGAAAGCAGAAACCTCTAGTATCTTTTACCCATAGTCCCTCCAATATTTACCAAATAAATGTTACACTAGTAGAAGCTCAAACTTTACCAGAATATTGGGACAGCTGGGATTAAGAGAGAGACTGTGGCAGAGGAAGAACGGGGGGCTCCATCCGGCTTCAGTGGGTCCCCAGAGGCTGCCCCAGACCTACCCTGGTCCTCATGCACTCACACTACTTGTACTCCACCCCACCCCACCCCCGCCGTCCACAACAGAAGCCAACACCGGTTCCAAAGAAGTTGTTTATTTGCAGGTATAAAACAAGACCCTGGCCACAGGAGGGAGGGAGGGCCTGCGGGCTCACCTGTAGCAAATCCTCCCTGGCCAAAGAGAATGAGTAAGACTAGAAAAACTTCATCTCTCCCATTCCACCCCTCATCTCCTCGTCAAAAATAACTGGGACCCCAGCAGAAGGTCCCACCTCTCTTGCCCTGGTTAAAACCTACTGAACTGAGAACAGGACAGCCCAAGGAAGATGCCAGCAAAAGGTAAGTAGCTATCTGGAGATGTTAACTGACTGCTCCCCTCCAAATGACAGACCACCCCCTGGAGACACTATCCCCAGAGGGCTTCCCTGTCCTCCTCTGGGCTGGATCCCACTCTTGAAATGAGATAAAACCCTAGAACCTAAAAAACACCCTCATAACCTCGGAATTTCAAAGCCAGCTAACCCCACCCCTGCCCCGACCCTGTCACTGGAAATTGATCCCCCCCGAGCCCCTGGGACAGGTCACAGCCTCTGACTCTCTTCATACTCCTCTTTGGTCATCCACTCGGACTTATAGGAAGACAGATGGGCCACAACGGACGCCCCCAGCCAGACGCTAAAGTTTCTATTGGAACCCACCCACATGGCGGCCTTGGTGGAGGAGAAATGATCTGTAATCAACTCCTTGTACAGGCGCTTGGTGAAACCGGGATAGAGGGTGTTGCCCCCACAGGCCATAACGTGGGAGATGAGCATCGGGTGCAGGGCGGCCTCGCAGGCCAAGATGGCATCCACCACAGCCTGAGAGATGCTGGGCCCCTGCAGGTCGAACACCTGGGGGCTGAAGAACATCTCGGGGGCCAGCCGCTGCATGGGGGTCAGCTCCACTGGGGTGCCATCGGGGAGCTGATAGGTGTTGTTCTCATCTGAGCCGCTCGGCAGGCTCTGGCGGAAGTCCAGCGCCTCTGCCAGATTCTGGGGCACGTAGCACTTGCTCATCTGGGTGGTGGCCACCGTCTCCAGCTGAAACAGGTTGTGGTGGTTGCGATCCTCCTTAAAGAGGCTCTTGAAGAGATAGGCCGACAGATCCTGGCCCGCAAACTCCAGTGTCTTGCCGCTGGGCCGCAAGGGGCGGCCCAGGTAGAAGGGCTGCACGCGTGTCAGGCCGTAGCCGGAATCGACCACCACGCCGGTCAGGAGGCCGGAGGCGTACAGGGACATCTCCAGCTGGTCTGCCAGCAGTATGGACGGCACATCCTGTAACTCAAACATAATCTGCAAGAAGGGAGAAGAGCCACTAGGGTATTTCCCCCACACAAAAGGCCCCGATCCATTTCTGGTTTCTGTTTTCCCCCAGACTGAGCTATGTGCTAAGCTCTCAGAACTGAAGCAGGTGCAGACCTGTGTCCCCTGCGTGTGGGGCGGGGGGGTGCTGCCCCAAGGAGGTGGGGCCCAGGGCCCCTGGAGCTCACGCTGTGGAACAAGGGAGGTGCCAGAGAATTAGGAGTCAGATTTGCCCTGGGGTAGTGGGGGGTGTTTGAGGACCCCCACTGTTCTGAAGACTGTTTTTGGTGGAGGGGTGGGAGGAACTGTCAGCTGCTACATGGAATGGTGCTGAGATGCTTGGCTGTGTGTGAGTCCAGGACCAGCGGGGGCTACGGCCAAGGGGCAGATCAGCCACCTGACCCATTTCTTTAGAAAAGGGAAGAAGAAATTAGACAAGAAACACATATATCATATCCACCACTGCGTCCAAAAAAGGAGGGGGAGGAAGGAAGGAAAGAAGGAAGGAAGGAAGGAGGGAGGGAGGGAGATACAGACTCTCACCTCCTGGTAAGTGAAGTCTTTTTTCCTCCACACATCAAGACAAAACTGGAATTCTGACATTTAGGTTTTGGCAAAGTCCCTAGGCTGATATTCTCCCCCACTCACCACCACACTCCCTCCCCACCCAGATCTTTACAAAGCACCCCAACCACCTCCCTAATTCCCCAGCTCTGACTGCATCCCCAGGTTTCTGACCCTATAGACACAGAAAGGCGGCACTAGTCTGCCGTCTGCCATGGCCTTTGGCCAGGTAGCCTCCTCTTCAGGCCCCAGAAGGACCAGCTTCCCCGCTAAGGCGGGGGGGAGCTCCCCCATGCCCACACTCAGAATACTGTCCCACCACCATCCACTTCCCAAATAGAAGCCAAGGCGCTCTTTTTCAAATAGTAAATTAAATACGAATCCCACTTAAAACTCTCCAGGATCTTCCGATTTATTTAGAGCAGGGCTTGGCAAGCATTTTCTATAAAAGCTAGACAGTTGGGGTTGCCAAATTTAGCAAATAAAAATACAGGCTGCCCAATTAAATTTGACTTTCAGACAAACAACAAATAATGTTTTCATATACGTATGTCCCATGCAATACTTGGGACATGCTTATACTAAAGTACTATTTGTTGCTTATCTGAAATCCAGCTCTAACTAGGCACCACGGATTTTATCTAGCAAACCTACAGTGAGTAAGTTTTTTAGCCTTTACACAGTATGGATACGGTCTCTGCCACAAGTATCACAGCTCTGCTGATACGGTATGAAAGTAGCCAAAGACAGTATGTAAATGGGTGGACATGGCTATGTTCCAATAAAACTTTATTTATAAAAACAGATGGTGGGCCAATTTGGCTCACCGGCTGTAGTTTGCCGAACCTTGATTTAGAGTAAAATCTAAGCACTCCCCACAGCCTCTGGGGCCTGCAAGACCCAACCCCTGCAACTTCAAGGTGGAATATGATCTTGGAACATTTATGGGATCCACAAACAAAGTATCCAGTGTCTCCCCTTCTCCACAGAACATTTCAACTGCTGTGTCTCCATCTGTTAGAGGAAACTCCATGAACCCCATCTTGCCTACAACAAGTGCCAGGCACACACTGGGTACTCAGGAAACATTTATGGGGCAAATTGTTAGAAAGCAGAGTTCCTGATACTCAGTCATGTCTGAACACAAAATGCCAGGTTATTTCCCACTCGCCTTACCTCCAGGGTCTTCCGTCGGTCCGCAGGCTCCTTCAGAGGGGACTCTGTGACCATCACAGGGAAGTCCTCATGCTCCCGTCTATGTCTCTCCAGGACAAACGTCCAGATGTGCTCCATGCCCTCCCAGTTGAGGATACGGCCACGCTGGATGGGGTAGCTAAAGGTATCAGGATGGCAAATGTCGATGCCTAGACTCACGCGCCTTTGGGCATAGCTGGGGCCAGGATTCTCCCTGCATGGGATGTAGTTCACGATGCTTGGGAAGACCATCTGGGGCTCATTCCACCCAGAAAAGCCAGCCTTCAGAAAGCCAGACCCGTGGTCGATGATAATGGTTCTCGCAGCCATGGTGAAGGCAGAGGTGGGAGAGGTCTTCTGGACTCGACTGTGGAGAGAAAGGACGAGGGGTTTTTCCAGGCCACCATGGACTCCTGCCCACTCTCCACCCCAGAATCAAGCTTCAGGCTCCCCTAAAGTGTGTCCATCTCCCCTTCCAAGCCTTTGCACAAGCTGTACCTGCAATGTTCCTCCTGTCTCAAACTCCTAATCACCCTACAAGGCCCTGCCTGCAAAGTCCTGCCAAGCCCTCCTTCCCACCCACCTCTCCCCTTGTACTTCTCACACTTGTCTGTTATACCAGGGGCACACTTCCACTCCACAGGAGCAGAGGTTGGGCCCTGCTACTCTTGGCAGCCTTCACAAGAAGCTTTCACCCAGGAAGCACTTGATGGTGGCTGGCTGCCTGATTCGAGAACTCAGGGTCATGAGCCTCGGGGGCCACCGCCCTCACAATAACAGCATAGGGGCAATAGCAGCATGAGCTGTGGTAACCACGGTGACAATGACAGTGATGACAGTGACAACCTGCAGAGCTACCATTTCTGCGGTGCATGCTCTTGGTCTAGCTCTAGGAGGAACACCTTGCATGGGAGGTTGAACTATGTAAAATTGCCATTTGTGCCGGTCAAAAATGATCAAATGCACTTTCATATGGCTTGAGCAGGTGATCGTTTCTTCTGTACCACAACCTGTAAGGCAGGCACCACTGTGACCCCCATTTTACAGGTGGGGACCCTGAGGCATGGAGGGCTTGAAGTTACTTTCCCAGGGCCACGCAACTGACCAGCTGGGCTGACAATTATACCCAAAGCAGATTCCAAAGGCCACACTCTGAGCATCAGGCTAAGCCCGAGAAGTGGGTTTTGAGTCGGAGCTAGGCGACTAAGTTACTGCATAAGGGAGGCAGTACGCAGGATGTCTGACCACGATCATGGTGTTTCGATGCCTGTAAAGGGGGGGCATAAGAACCACCATGCCAGAAAGGCAGGTGTGGTCACTACCTGATTTCCAGACTTACTACAAAACTACAGTAGCCAAGACAATGTGGCATTGGTGAAAGATTTATCACAGAAACATGGAGAATGGAATGACAAGTCCAGACACACATCCTCACAAAGTTTGACAAGGTGCAAAAACCAGGAAAGGAAGGACCAATGGTCTTTACAGTAAATGGTAAGGAACAACTGGAAATCCACATGCAAAAAAAAAAACTAACCTCAATCCATACCTCACACCTTATTAAAAAAAAAAAACTCAAAATGGATGATAGATCTAAACATAAAACCTAAAACTAGAATACAACTTTTAAAAGAAACAGAGGAGAACATCGCTGTGACCTCAGATACAGTAAAATTTCCTTAGAGAGAACATCATTTGCCTGGTCCATAAAAGAACAAAATGATAGGCTGGACTTTGTCAAAATTTAAGAAATTTATACTTTTTTAAAAAAAAGATTTTATTTATTTATTTGCAAGAGAGAAAGAGAGAGAGAGTGCACAAGCAGTGGGGGGAGGCAGAGGGAGAGGGAGAAGCAGACTCCCCACTGAGCAGGGAGCCCCACTACAGGATTCAATCTCAGGACCCTGGGATCATGACCTGAGCTGAAGGCAGACGCTTAACCGACTGAGCCACCCAGGTGCCCCAGAAACTTGTACTTTGAAAGACACTGTGAAGGGAACAAAAAGACAAGCCACAGACTGGGCGAAAGTATTTGAAATCATATATCTGATAAGCAACTTGCATCCCAAAACTATAATGAACAAACTCACAAAACCCAACATAAGTAAAACAATCCAATAGTTCAAGTGGGCAAAAGATTCAAACACATCACAAAAAAAGATACACGAATGGCAAGCAAACGTATGAAAAGAGGCTGAACTCATGAGTCATTAGAAAAATGAACATTAAAACCACAATGAGATGGCACCACCTGGCTAGGAGAACGCTCAAGGTTAGAGGCTGACCGGACCAGGTGAGGGGCGAGGATGTGGGGGGCCTGGAGCCCATATACGCTGCTGGTGGGAATGCAAAATAAAACACTTTGGAAAACAGTTTGGCAACTTCTTATATAAACGTAAATATACACCCACCATACCTAGGACTCTCACTCCTAGGTATTCTCCCAAGGGAAATGAAAACGTACATTCACCCCAAAATCCTCATGCACATGTTTATAGTCGCTTTATTTATAATCATCAAAACCGAGCAACCACCTAACGATCCTTCAGCTGGAGAATGGATAAGCAAATCTCCATTCAGTGGAGTAATACTCAACGACAAACAGATATGAACAAGTGGCATGTGTAATAACGAACAAATCTCGAGTACACTGGGGGAAGGAACCCAGACTCAAAAGGCAACAACTGTATGATTTGATTCCCATGACAATTCTGGAAAAGGCAAACGTATAAGGACAGAAAAGAGGGGGCGTCTGGGTGGCTCAGTCGGCTAAGCGTCTGCCTTGGGCTCAGGTCATGATCACGGGGTCCTGGGATCAAGCCCCGCATCGGGATCCCTGCCCAGCAGGGGAGTCTGCTTCTCCCTCTCCCTCTGCTGCTCCCCCTGCTTATGCTCACTCTCTCTCTCATATAAATAAATAAAATCTTAAAAAAAAAAGAAAACAAATCTGGGGGTGCCAGTGGCCAGGAGTGGAAGGGGGGTGGCCATGAGGGGTTATGGCAGGATTGGGGGTGATGATGGAAGCGTGCTAGATCTGGGTGGTGAGGGTGAGTCTATGACCGTATACGTTTGTCAACTCTTGCAACTATACACTACAAAGAGTGATTTTTACTCTAAGTAAAAAATGTTAAGGGAAAAAACCCATGGGTGCAGGGACACCTAAAGGTTGATGTAATCACCTTGCAGAATGCGACCTGTCACCCAGATGGCAGCCTTGGTGCCCGGAATGCACATGGGTGTTTCCCGTAAGAGTAACATCCAGGAAGGCAGTGCGGCCCGAAGGTGAAATCTGGGGCTGTCACCCCACTGGCTCTATGCTCTGCCTCCGTTCTGGGCAGCAGCTGAGCCCGCACATCATTGTGGGTGATGACAGCCACTTGGCGGCCCTGGCCAGAGGCTCCCCACCACCACCAACCTTGGGGCAGTGACAAAGCTCTACCACCTTGAAATAGCTCTGACATCAGATGGGGGAGAGCAAAAAGGAAGAGAGATGGGGCCAAGGTGTTGGCCTCCTCCCTGGCCTGCTCACCCTGAATCACCCAGTGATGAAGAACCGGTGCATGGATGACATCCACCAACCTCCCCGCATCACAAGAGCGGGCTCACTGGTGGATGCTTCCCTGGCCCTGGCCTTCCGAATCGGAGGACAGCCTGCTGGGATGACCTCCACTGTGGCTGTGCATCAAGATGCTCACTGGGGGCATGGGGGGAGGGCAGGCTGGTGGCCTGAGCGACCTAGCCTGGGAACAGAAGGCAGAGAGGCAGTGCACCATTCCTCTCTTGGGCCATGATGTAGGAAGAAAGTCTGGGGGATGCCATGGAGCCCAGCTCCAAGGACAGAGATAAAATCCACATATTCAAAAGCATTTTTACTGAGTCAGCAATACTATAAATTCCCACGGAGCACCCACGATGTACCAAGAACAATTCTAGCCTGACTCAATGGAGCAGTTCCTGCCCTCCCAGACCTGACATCCTACTGAGATTGTCAGTAAGCACCAGATCAAATACATCATGCCAGGGGGAGGGGAGTGGGACTTAGTACAATGAAGAAAAATAAAATCTGATAAGAGGGCCAGGGAGAATAAGGAGCCCAGTGTTGTGGTGTTGTTCTAGACGGGGCAGTCAGGAGAGGCCTCTCTATCAGGTGACCTGTGAGCGGAGAACAGGAGTGAGAGAATAAGGCATGCGATTACCTGGAAAAGGGTCCAAGCCAAAGGAACAGTAGATGCAAAAGCCCTGAGGAAGAAACTGGTACGTGTGTTCTAGGAACAGTCAGGAGGACCATATAATGGGATGTGTGTAGTGGGCGAGGGGAAGGGTGCCAAAGTTCTTGGGCGGGCCTCGCAGGCCTTCATATTGTTTAGAGACATGGGAAACCACTAGGGGCGTGGGGGTTGAACAGAGCAATGACATGATCTGACTTGAGTCGTACACACTCCACTTGAGCTGATATGAAGAACGGAGCACAGAGATCAAGGTAGAAGCAGGGGATGGAAAGGACATGACAGATGACAGTGGCCTGCGTTACGGTGACAGCAGGAAAGAAGGTGGGAAGTGGTCAGACTCTGGATGTACTTAGGGAAGACTGTTGTTAGAGTGGAGCACGAAACAAGGAGAAGAATGAAGGAAAACACCAAGATCTGGGGCCTGAAAAGCTGGAAGAATGAAGTACCCACTTACTGAAATGGAGAAGACTATAGAAGGAGCAGGTTTGGGGCAGGGAGGAAATTGGGATTTTTTTTATGTTGGACGTGATAACAGTTTGCGATGCCTATTAGGTACACATGACGATGTCCAGAGGCAGAGTCTGCAGATGTCTGAGCTGGAGATATAATTGGAACTTACTGAGGGTATGAAATTGCAAGTTTTGGGCATGGATGAACTCATGAAGAGACTAGGGGCAGATCAAGACAAGTGCCTGCAGGTAATTTAAGGTCTAGGGGCTGGGCGTTGAGAAGGAACCAGTAAAGATGATGAGAAGGAGTGGCTAAGGGATAGGAGGGTATGTCAGAGGCCAAGCAGAGAAAATATGTCAAGAAGAGAGAAATTAGATGAAGACTGAGAAATATCCATGGAATTTAGCAACACAGAAATCACCAGTAGCCTTGGCAAAAGAGTTTCATCGGAGTGTCACTAATGGAGAAAAGCCTGAGAGGTAGGAGACAGAGATCTACGAAACTGGCTCCCTGCTCTGCAAAAAAATCAGCAGTGCACGTAACAAAAGAAATGTTAAGGGTTCGAAATTGAAGGACGGGGTCACTAACACAATGTACATTTTCCAAGTGCGGATCAGAGAAATAAAATTACATAAAGAACATTATCGTGGCCTCCTGGTGCTAGCAGCACCAGGGACAGACTACCGCAGCCCTGCCTCCCACTGAATATAACTAACAACGTCAAACAAAATGCAAAAAGCAAAAGGAAAAGCAAAACAGGCAGATTAAAGAGAAGAATCAAAACTTAGAGAAACAACCCAGCGAGGGGTGAAGTTCTCATCTGTTCTATTTCCCCTTTTCTCTTGCAGTGTCACCCTGAGACGGGTTCCCAGATGAGCTTCAGGAGGGTGTAACTGACCTCTAAGACCAAGGGAAGACCTGTCTTTCTGGCCATAACATCAGGAAAGGGGGCCCTTGTAAGTCAACGGGGATGGAAAGAAGAGAGCAGAGAAGGAACTCCTCTTGTTCTGTGTAAGAACCGGCTCAAGGCCCGGATGCACATGTGCGTGCGAGGGAGGGACCCAAGCAGCAGCACGAAGCCACTATGAGTGGAACTGACATTGGAACCACCACTCACGGAAGAAGACCAAGTACAGCCTGAGCCCAGCTGGGCCGCTGCACACTAAAACAGAACCAAGAAAACAAGTGTTCTCCAGAAGAGCCTCGCAGCAGGATATTCAGGATATCCAGCATAGAAACCAAAATTACCCAACACACAGAGAATCAGAGAAACCTTATTAATCCTTCAGGGAAAAGATAAACACCAACACTGAGATGACCCAGATGCTGGAATTACTGAAGATGTCTGAACAGCGGTTATAACGGACATACAGGTAGATGCACTGTAAGTGAAGGGAAGGACAGGTGTTCTCAGTGAGAGGTAGATTCTATAAAAAGAACCAAGAGGTATGCATAATATCTGAATTTTTAAAATCTTTTCCATAGTAGAAGGGAGGTGGCAGAGCAATGAATAAGATAAATTATGATATCAACAGAAATTACCCAATCTGAAAAACAGGAAGGAGATAATGTAACAAAAAGAGCCTTAGAGGCCCGTGGGATAATATAAAAACGTCTGATATTCATGTCATTGAAGTCCCACAAGACGAGAAGAAAGATCATCACAGTATAAAGTATTTGAAGCAATAATGGTTAAAAATTTCCCAAATTCTGTGAAAGACATAAATTCAGGGAGCTCGGCACACCACACCCCAAAGAGAATAAATTTAAAAAACAAAACACACAAACACACATGTAGACACAGTGTAGTCAACTACCGAATACTGAAGTTTTCTCTTGCTTAATCTTGGAAACCTCCAGAGAAAAATGAAAGCATTATAAATATGGAGGGTGGGGGACAACAATTAGGCTGACTGCAGACTTCTCATCGGACACAAATGTCAACCCAGAATTCCATACCCACCAAGAGTATCCCTCAGGAATGAAGACAAAAGGAGACATTCTTAGTTGAAGGAAAACCAAGAAAATTCATCCCCAGCAGCACTGCTTTCAGAAATGCTAATGATAAAAAAAGAAAAAGAAATAAAAAAGAAAAAAGAAATGCTAATGAAAGTTCCTCAGGTTGAAGGACAACGATACCAGAATCTGGAACTGCAGGAGTGAAGGAGGAATACCAGATTTAGTAAATATCTGGGCAAATATAAAAGGATCCTTTATCCTCTTAAAAATGGATATGGCCATTGAAAGCGAAAAGTTATAACAATGTGTGGTGGTGTTTCCAGGGTATGTGGACGTAATGCTTGTAAGTCCTATGAGAAAGGAGGTGGGGGAAGTAAGCTATGTGGTTGCAAGTTTTACACGTATGTGAAGTGTAAACATTAACTCTAATTAGACTGTTAAAGGCTAGGTATACAAAAAAAATTTTTTTAATTAAAAAAAAAGGCTGGGTATATGCATGCCAATCCCAAGAGCAAGCAATAAAAATAATAATAATAATAACAATACAAAGAGAAACCCAAAAATACAACAGATAAAGTAAAACAGAATACTAAAAAACATCCAAATAATCTTAAAACATGGCAAGAAAGAAGGAACAGAGAAACAAAAGAACAGAGCAGGGACTGAGAGACACAAATAGTAGCCCTATATCCAACCATATCAACAATTACACTAAAATAATATGCCCCAAGCCACACCAATTGAAAGACAGAGATTGTCCGTTGGAATAACAACAACAAAAAGACCTAACTGCAGACTATCTGTAAGAAATCCACTTTAAATACAATGATAAAGATTAGTTAAAAAGTAAAAGAATAGAAAAAACTAAACCACATAAGAATGAATCAAATGAAAGCAGGAGTAGCTACCTTAATATCAGACAATGTTGGCTTCCTAACAAAGAATATCACCAGGAACAAAGACAGGTGTTATATAATGGTAAAAGTCCGGTTCACCAAAATGACATAATAATCCTAAATATATATGCATCGAACAGGTATTCAAAACTCAACTCTTTAAGCAAAGACTAAAAGATGCATAAAAAGAAATAGAAAAATCCACCATTCGACCTGTAGGCCATGACTCCTTTTCTCGTAATTGAGAGTCGAAGTAGATAAGCCAAGTTGGCTGGCTGTTCATGAATTCTGTATCTTTGCTAATTTTCCAACTGACATTTTTAAAGCATTCCATTAAATAAGAGCAGAATGCACATTCTTTTTCCAAAGCACATGGGACACTCACCAAGATAAGCCACCTTAGGAGCCACAAAACAAACCTTAACAAATGTAGAATTGAAATCATATAAAGCAGGTTCTCTCATCATAAAGGAATTAGGCTAGAAGGCAAAAATAGAATGATATCAGGAAACTCCCCAAACCTTTGGAAATTAAATAGTGTGAGTCAAGATAACTCATGGGTCAAAGAAAAAAATTAGAAAATATTTTGAAATGAATGGAAATAAAAATACAACCTATCAGAATGGGTGGGGTGCAGCTAAAGCAGTGCTCAGAGGGAATTTATAGCATTAAATGTTCATGTGAGGAAAAGGAGAAAGGTTTCAAGCCAATAATCTAACCACCCACCTCAGGAAACCAGAAAAGGAAGCATGTGTTAAACTCAAATCAAGCAGAAGGTGGAAATGATAAAAGTTGAAAACAGGAAACCAATAGAGAAAACTCAATAAAATGAAAAGTCGGTCCTTTGAAAAGATAGATAAATTAATAAACCACCAGTCAGACCAAGAAAAAAAAAAGAGGAAAGACACAAAGGGTTGATATCAGGAATGAGGTGACATTACTTCCAATTCAACAGCATGAAAAGAGAATATTATGAACGGCTTTCTGCCTATCAGTTTGACAACGTAGGTGAAATGAACAAAGTCCTTCAAAGACAGAAGATACCACGGTTCACTCAAAAAGAAACATATAAGCCAAATAGCCTTCAAACTAAGAAAGAGATGAATTTTTAGTTTAAAAACCTTCCAACAAAGAAAATGACAGTGCCAAATGGCTTCACTAGTACATTTTATCAAACACTGAAGGAAGAAACAAAGCTTATTGTATACAATCTCCTCCAGAAAGCAGAAGAGGAGGGAATGCATCCCAACTCATTTTGTGAGGGCAGCATTTACGTGATACCCAAATCAAAAATATTACAAAAAACCCTACAAAACAAAATCTCTCATGAACATAGATACAAAAAAATTCTCAATGAAATATTAGCAAACCCAGCAATATATAAAAAAGATAATACACATCAACTGAATGGGGTATATCTCAGAGATCTAAGGCTGGTTCAATATTTTAATGCCAATATACTTTGACCTATCAACAGACCAAGAAGAAAAACCACATGATTATCTCAATGGAAAAAAACCATTGCATAAAGTTCAATGTGCATTCATAATAAAACATTTCAACAGTTAGGACTACAAGTGAATTTCCTTAACCTGATAAGGGGCATCTAGAAAAAACCTACAGATAATGGTGAAAGACTGGAACTTCCTTCCGTAGGATCAGGAACAGTAAGGACGTCCCCTCTCACCCCTCCTCTTCAACAATGAACCAGAAGTCCTACCCAGTACAATATGTCAAGAACAAGAAAGAAAAGCCATACAAATTGCAAAGGAAGAAATGAAACTGCCCCTATTTACAGACGGCATAATTACCTATGTAGAAAATCCCAAAGAACCTACAAAAAAAAAAAAAAAAGATACTACAACTAATAAATGAGCTTGGCCAAGTCACATCATTCAAGTTCCATATTTTAAGACTCAGTTTTATTTTACATACCAGCAACAAACAGCTAGACGTCAAAATTTTTAAAAACAGTGCCATTCATAATAGCATCAAAAACCGTAAAAGACTTTGGCATAAATCTATGAAAATGTGTCATAAAATATGCTGAAAACTACAAACATTGATGGAAGAAACCAAAGAAAATCTAAGTAAATAGAGATGCTGTGTTCATGGATGAGAAGATGTGATACCATTAAGATGTCAATTCTCCCCAAACTGATTTATTGATTCAATCCCAATCAAAATCCCTGCAGAATTTTTTTTTTTTAGGTATCAACAATCTGACTCTCACATTTATACAGGAAGACAAAGGAATGAGAATGGCCAAACAATTTTGAAAAAGAACAAAGTTGGAAGACTCACACTATCTGATTTCAAGACCCGCTGTAAATCCACAGTCATCAAGAGGCTATGATATTGGTGTATGGATGTCCACACCGATGACTGGGAAAGAACAGAGCGCAGGAACAGACTCTGACAAGCATGGCCAAGGATTCTGACAAAGGTGCCAGGTAGGACATTGCAGTGATGAAAGGTAGTCTTTCCAATGAACAGTGCTGGAAACAAATTGAACCTCTCTGTGGAAAACAAAATAACCTCACCCCATTCCTCACCTCTTGCACAAAAAATTAACTAAAAATAGATCATGCAAACCATAATTATAAAACCCCAAACTGGGGGCGCCTGGCTGGCTCAGTTGGTTAAGCGTCTGACTCTTGATCTCAGCTCACGTCTTAATCTCAGGGACATGAGATTGAGCCCTGTGTTGAGCTCCATGCTGGGTGTGGAACCTACTTAAAAAAAACAAAACAAAACAAAACAAAAGCAAACTGTAAAACTTACAGGAGAAACCGTAAGAGAAAATCTTGTGACCTTATCTAAGAACATCTAGGTGTTCTTAGATACAATACCACAATCCATAACAGGAAAGATTTTGAAAGAGTTTTATCAAGACTTAAAAAAATTCTGCTCTTTAAAAGACACTACTATGGGAATGAAAAACATTAGCCACAGGACTGGTAGAAAATATCTGTAAATCACATTTCTGATGTCGGACTTATATCCAGAATATATAAAGGACTATCAAAACTCAATAATAAAAAAATGAGCATGTTAAAAATGGCAAAAATTTGGACGCTTCATCACAGAAGTTATATAGATGACACATACGCACACAAGAAGATGCTAAACATCATTAGTCATTAGGGAAATGCCAAGTAAAACCACAATGACACACTACTACATACATATTAGAAAGGCTAAATTTTTTTTTTAAAGAACAATACCAGTCGCTGGCAAGGATGTGAAAGAACTAAAACTCTCATACACTGCTGATTGGAGCATAAAAAGGCCCCATCAGGAAAACAGCTTGGAAGTTTCTTATAAAGTTAAACATCCACCTACCAGTCAACCCAGCAACCTGATTCTTAAGAGAAATAAAAATTTATGTTCACAGGAAAGACTTTGCACCAATGTAAATTACCCGCACCTGGAAACAGCCTAAATGTTCTCCAACTGGGGAATGGATAAACTGGGGTATGTCCATCCAACGGTGTCCCGCTCAGCAGCAGAAAGGAACAAACTATGGATACGTACAACAGAATGGATGACTTTCAAAATCAGCGTGTGAAATGAAAGAAGCCAGACCTGCAGGCTGTATGTTTGCATTTCTAGGACATTCTGGAAAAAGGCAAAAACTGTCAACACAGAGAAGAGACAGGTGGTTGCCGAGGGCTGGAGGTGGTAGGAAGGGTTGACTACGTAGGGGCACGGAGGAATTTGGGGGGATGACAGAACTGGATTATATCTTGGTTACATAAAGAATCACATAGAAAAGGGTGAATCTTATTTGCATGCAAATCTTTTAAGTGAATTTTTGAAAAGAATATTTGGGAAACTATTGGTGATATTTGAACATGGGTTGTGTCTTCATTGTCAGATTTCCTGCATTTGATCACTGTATTGTGGTTTTGAAGGAGAATAGCCTTGATTTTTAAGAGATGCATAAAGAGGTATTTAAGGTAAAATGTCATGCAATTTACTTCCAAGTAGATCGGGAACTAACCCAGCACATGTAAATAGAAAAAACCTCAAAGCAAATGTGGTCAGAAGATATTGACTACTGCACAGAGGTGAAGGGCTTTTGAGAGTGCATTGAACTGTTCTTGCACGTTCTCTAAGTATGAACAGTTCTGAAAATTAAAAGCTTTCAGGAAAAGGAAGGATGGGAGGACAGAAATCGGAGACAGCGAGTATAGACGATTTTGATGAGTTCTGCTATGAAAGGAAGCAGAGAAATACAACAATAGATGTGGAGAGAGATGAGGCCCCAGGGGGCTTGGGTTTCTTTTCTTTTCTTTCTTTTTTGATAGATGAGAAAAAGTATGTTGGTTTTGTGCTGATGAAAATAATCCAGTGGAGAAAAAACTTGAACGGCATCAGAACAATTAACCACAGTTAGTTCTAGACTCCGTACTATAAGAAACTTTTGTCTGCTTTTCCAACATCATACTCTACCCTCTCCCTCGGCGCACAGGCCTCCAGCCCCACTGATGTTTTCCTGGTCTTTCCTTCCCCAGACCACAGCCTACTCCGTCCTCCCTGGGACCCTGGCGTTCCCTATGCCCTCTGTCTGGAACACCTGTTCCAGCTCTTCTGGAAACCACTGCTTCTCGCCATGACCGTCTGGGTTCAAGGGTTGCCCATCAGAGAAGGTCTCCCTGTCCACCCACTCTGCTCCCAGCCAGAATCACAGCAGCGAACTTTACTAGTTCTATGGCACTTATCCCAATACCAGATGATGCTGTGTGTCTTCCGGGGTGTTGTCTGTCTTCCAAATGCCGCCAGAATCAAGCCTTGACTCCAGAAAGCTTCTAGCACCAGCCAGCTCCCACATGGGAGCTCATTTCTCCACGGACGACCACAACCCAGAAACCTGCTGGTGCTTACACTGTGCCAGACTCCAGGCAGGGCACTGCACACATATTATCTCATCTAAACTGTACAAGAAGCCAATGACAAGGGCATAGGACCATCTCTGGTATACGGATGCAGGGATTAGCGTTTACACAGGTGAGGGCATTGGCCCCAAGACACCCAGTCTACAGGGCGACCTGGATTCCTATCCATGCCCGTGGCTTCCAGAGCCCAGGGTAACCACTGCCATGGCTAACCAAGGGGCTCAGGTTAACTAGTTCTCTTAACCCTTCATCTGAAAATGAGAACAACTACCTTTCATGGATGCTGAAGGGACAAGCAAGATCACTTACAGGAAGCGCTGTGGAACCATACCACCTTAGGTCCCGTTAGTTGGTGGAGGCTCTTACTGCTAATTGTCTACACGGAATCTTTGCTCCCCAAGGGTCTGTACAGTATTTGTGCACACAGGCACTCTGGGGTGTGTCCACCAAGGCTCCCTCTAGGGCCCCAAACACAAAATGCTTTGTGTTTGGTTGGAAACATTTTGTAAGGAACTCGGCGCCTTTACCTACACTCTTGCTGGACCCTAAGGAACGCTCGTGACATGGGGAGCCTCACTCCGTGTTTGGATATCAGCACTTGACCGCTGCGTACTTGACCGCTGCTCACCCTGAGCATACATCCCATGACCCCCACGCCATTGGAGCACTTTGCTCCCCATCTCACGAGCACGGTCACCCTGTGGGCCAGACACCACCATTGGCTTCAGGTGTTTATGTAAGGGAACTGAGGTACGGGGAGGAAACTTAATGAGTCCACACAGACACTGAGCGCTGAACTAGGATATGAACCAGGGTCTCTGGCTCCTGAGTTCACGCCTCTAACCCAACAGCTACATTGTTCTCAGCCTCTCCATGCTGTGTTCGGCACAGCACAAAGACACCTGTGTCCTGACCCTCAAACACGTGAATACCCATGAACAGTTTGGGTTATGTGGCCAAGGGGAATTAAGGTTACAGGTAGAATTCAGGCTACTAATCATCTGATCTTGGGATAGGGAACATATCCTGGATTATTCAAATGAGCCCAGGGGAATCGCAAGGGTCCTTGAAATGTGGAGGAGAGAGGAAAAAGGTCAGAGTCAGAGAAAGAGGCAGCAACACTGCTGACTCTGGGGACAGAGGATGGGGCTGTGAGCCCAGGAATGCAGGTGGCTTATAGAAGCTGGGAAAGGCAAGGAGGTGGAGTCTTCCTTGGGGCTTCCAAGAGGAACGCAGCCCTGCCACAACTTGATTGGAGACTCACTTTGTGCTTCAGACTTCCAGAACCGTAAGGGAATAAATCTGTCTTGTTTTAAGAACTAAGTTTGTGGTCATTTGTCTAGCAGCCCTAGGGGACCCATACAGATGCAAAAGCAGCTCACGTTTCTTTCCTGTTCATGGCTGACCAGGCCCAGGGGTTCTGTAGTAGGGCCCAAAGGCAAAGCCCCCATCCCAAACACCCTCCCCTTGCCTCCTGTAGGGAGATCCCACCGGCTGGGCTACCAACTGAAACCAGACATTTCATTATGAGGTCAGACATGGCTCTCGGCTTCCCTGCACATCAGGAACCAAGCTGGGGGACAAACGCCTGGGGCCCTGCAACAGTCCTCATTAGGTCCAGAGTCCTCTCCTGGGGGCAGGGAGCTGAGCAGGTCTCACCTCCAGAGGCAGATGGGCTGAGCCTCATCATAGGAAGTCCAAGGGCAGGGTAGAATTGATCCTTCAAAAGAGTGACTGGGTTCAGGGAGTGCCTTCACTGAGGAAGGGGGAGGGGAGGCAGAAGGGAGAGAGACAGAGACAGAGAGAGACATCAAATTTGCATGAGGGGAAGACAGGGTTTTAATTACTCCTTTTCTTAACTCCATTGTACCTTGAGGTATTTTAACATTACTCTCCCTGGCAGGGAGGATTGATTGATTGTCTCTTGGCATTCAGAACCCTGATTAATGTAAAACTAACCAGTCGTTCTGAACTCTGGGGAATTAATCACTTAAATGTGGGAATTACTCAATAAACCATTCAAACATGCAATAAACCAAGCCATTAAAAATTAATCACTCGACATCCTGGCCGTGTAAACAGGGCTAATAAGAACCTGGCAGCCTAGAAAGAGTGAGAAGGAAAGGGGGAGGAGGGTAAGAAATGCCTTTAACCAGCTGCCCCCCCCCCCAAGGACCAGAGGGGACACACCAATGTCCAGGCCACATGTCACAGATCATCAGGGCAGGTGACATCTGGTCCCTGGGTCCCCCTCCCACCTGGCCCTAGGACAAGGCCAGCAAGAGAGAGAGGAGTGCTCACTGGGTTGGTAAGAGGTGGCAGGGTTAGAGCTACAACCGTTGACAAATACTTTTTTTTAAGATTTATCTTTATGTTTTTATTTATTTGAGAGGGAGAGAGTTGGGGGGGCACAAGCAGGAAGAGCAGCAGAGGGAGAGGGAGAAGCAGGCTCCCAACTGAGCAGGGAGCCCGATGCGGGGCTCAATCCCAGGACCCTGAGATCATGACCTGAGCTGAAGGCAGACACTTAACCAACTGAACCACCCAGGCGCCCCCTTTGACAAATATTTATTGAGCACCTTCTGTTTGCCAGGCACTGTGCTGGGCTCTGCAGATAGAGCAGTGAACAGGAAGACCATGAAGCTGTCATGGGGTATGCATATGTGTTAGAGGGAGGCAGGAAACACTTGTTTTATAAAACATTGGCTATAAAGAAAAACAAAACAAAGGACAAGGGTAGGTAAGGGTAGTAGGTATATGGGAAGAAATTCCTATTATAAACAGGCTGATCAGAAAAGGCCTCACTGAGGAGGTGCCATTTGATCAAGATGTGAAGAGGAGAGGGCACCAAGCATACAGGTATCTGGGGAAGAGGGAGGTAAAGGCCCCGAGGTGAGAGTGTATACAGCCTGTCTGGGTGGGAGTGATCCGGCCATGTGGGCTGTTTTTTAGCAGGGAGCATGGGGTGCAGAGCATCAAGGGCCTTGTCGGGAAATCTTAAAGGAAGATGTTGCCACTAAGGCTTCTGAGCAGGATGAGGGGGGCTCGTCCCTCCCACCTGTTAGAAGACCCACACTAGCAGCTGGACTCAGGATGGGTTGGGGGGCACAGGCAGAAGCAGGGAGGCCAGTTGGGAGGTGGCCACCCTCATTAGGGTAACCACCAAGGCCCCCCAGTTGCATACGGGTCAACCCCATCTGGTCAACAGCACCCACATCTGGCTTTGCACCCGCTCTTTACTTAACCCTCAACTCAGGGCTGTGTCCCAAACCCCTCACCACAGTGACTGGTTCAGGAAGGGACATGGGACCCAATATAATGATCATCTTCAGTGATGAAGAGATGTTAATTCAGGGCTTCTAGAAAAGAATTTTTTTTCTCTTATCACAGAGGACCACCCCCTAGAGCCATTTTCTCCTGTTCAGCATGGGCATGTGAGATCTGAAATTCCCACGGTCCTTACTGTGACACAGCTACCCCCGTGGTTAAAGTGGGCCCAGAAAAATGGGGCCAGGTGGCAACATCATGAACTCCTGGATCAAACTGCTCCTAAAGCCAGAGTCCCTCTGGGGTTTTCAGTTCTTAGAGCCAATCAATGTCCTTGTTTTCTCTGAGCCAGTTTGGGTAGGTTAAGATTCCTGACTGACACAGAATTTTTATGCTGTGTGTATCATTTCACCTAGGCCTGACATGTACCCTATGAGGTAAGTATTATACCCAATTTTCCAATTTATAGATTAAAAAAAATGGAGGTCCAGAAACATTGTCCAATAGCATACTGCTGGAATCTGGCAAAGCTGGAATTTGAACACAAGTCTTGTTGGTTTTAAAATCCTTGCCTTGGGCTTATATTCTATCTCTAAAACCACAGGGACCTTCATCTGGGCTCAATGACTTAATTCGGGAACAATGATGCGGCCTACACTGTCCCCTGCTCACACCCTTAGCAGACATCATCGCTAACGGGCATCACTCACCATCTGAAGAACGCCTTCCTGCAGGGCCTCGATGTGGTGTAGACCCTCTCCACCCGCTTCCAGCCACTGGGAGGCCCCACGTGACATAGTAGCTGAACACCGTCCTGACAAGTTCGAGAACTAACCCTGGCTGCTGAGCCACGGCTCCCAAGCCCACACAAGCCACCCTCTCCCAGGCCCCATCCCGCGGGGCCCAAAGGAGGAGACTGACATCAATGCTGGAAGCAGGAAAAGCTACCAGGAGCTTGCGGTGGCTGGGGCCCTTGGGGAAACCCCAACCTGGAGGACAAGACAGGAGCACCACTCACAGGGGGGGCCAGGGGGCCACACTTGTGTCCCATGTTGCCCTGGGCAGGTCACAAGTTTGAAAACCGACAGAAGCTTCCAGAAAAATAGAAAACGCCAAATTTGGTAAAAGAAGTCGAGCAGACCAAACCATTAAATAAATTGAAATGGTAATCCAAGATACCCCCTCAAAGGGCCGTAACCACCAGATGAGCAGAGAAGTGAGCACAGAGGTGAGCACAGAGGAGAGTTCTACAAAGTGGACCATCCCTCAATTACAGAAGAGAGGGGGAAAAAAGAAAGCACCAGTTCTATTTTATGAACTTAGTATAATCTGAATTCCACAACTGAGTAAGGATACTATAAGCAAGGGAAATCATAAGGGCATTCCACTGATGAACATAAGTAATAAAACTCCAACATAAAGTATCAGCTAACCAGGGTAAGAGTCAAGTCAATGAAACCCAGAGGCAGCATGGGTCAGACCAGATCAGAGAGCCTGGGTTCGAATGTCAACCTCTCCACTCCTTGCTAGCTGCATAACTTCCTTGAACCCTGCCCTGGACCCTGGACTCCACCCCCAAGGAGTATGTGCACACGCACACACACACACATCCTCGGTCACTCGGCCATACAACCCAACATCCACTCTCATGACTAACACCATTCAGGCCCCAAAGAAGAAGCTGCTGCAGAAGTTCCTGCTCAATATCACAGAAACAAGAGCCCACCTGAGAGCAAAGGTTGGGGGCTCAGAAGGACCCAGCTTTGAGCTGTAGGAGGCAGACTTTGGGCAGCAGAAGTACTTCGCTAAGAGGAAAGGCAAATTAACCACTGTCTCAAAACTTCCTCCCAGGCCCCATACAATAGACTCCTACAGAATGAAGGAAGATGTCCTTGCTTCCTGCAGGCTCCCATTTGTGGGAATAGAGGCTCTCTTGACTTAGCCAGACTAGGACAGCATTCCCCGCCGCCTCATGGGGCAGCTCAGGAACATCTGAAACTTTGAACAAGCCACATGCCCTTAACATTTATATGTGCCTGGATCTAGCGGTAATTATTTATCCTGCCAACTAGATGGACAGCGAATGCCAGAATTCTGTTTTCAAAGGGCAGGCACCCGCCTGGGCGGCTCAGTCGTTAAGCGTCTGCCTTCGGCTCAGGTCATGATCCCAGGGTCCTGGGATCGAGCCCCGCATCGGGCTCCCTGCTCAGCAGGAAGCCTGCTTCTCCCTCTCCCACTCCCCCTGCTTGTGTTCCCGCTCTCGCTCGGTCTCTCTCTGTCAAATAAATAAATAAAATCTTAAAAAAAAATAACTTTGAATTAAAAAATTTTATTGATGTATACTGTGCCTCATAATGTTTGCAGCTGATTTTGAATTTTAAATGAAAAACTTCTGAAAGTTTAAGAAATTTTTTTCATTTTTTTATATTTAATTTATTGTTCATAAAAGTTTAATTTTGCATACTTTGTACATAATTATGTTTTATTTTTTTCATCTTTTATCTCACTGCTTTCAATAGAACCCAAATTATGGGAAAGCCTTGATTACAACAAAATTTAGTTATTTTACTAAATTGGAGGCAAGGAAAGTCAGTTTTGTGGAATAAATATATAATTTATGAATTATGGATTACTTCATTACTCATCCAAATATTTCTGGCTTATTAACAGAACACTGAAATGTGTGGTAATAATTAAATTTGGTGATCTTGGTATCTTGTAGATTTGATCTTTATCAAGGTAGATTTCTCAGACAGGAAGATAGAATATATTTTATTTAACAGTTGGTTAACTTGTTTTATAACTTTAAGTTGAAATGAAATTTAAGGTATATATGAGTGGGAGTTTTTGCTTGTTTTAGAATAGTGTTTTTTTATTTTTTATTGAAGTATAGTTAACATACAGTGTTACGTTAGTTTCAGGGCACGATATAGTGATTCGACAGTTCTACACATTATTCAGTGCTCATCGTGACAAGTGTATTTTTAATTTCCCTTCACCTGTTTAACTCATCCCCCGACCCACCTCCCTTCTGGTAACCACCAGTTTGTTCTCTATAGTTAAGAATTTTTTTTTGTTTGGCTCTTTTCTCTTTGTTCATTTGTTTTGTTTCTTAAATTCCATGTTATGAGTGAAATCATATGGTATTTGTCTTTCTCTGACTTATCTCACTTAGTGTTATACCCTCTAGATCCATCCATGTTGCTGCAAGTGGCAAGATTTCATTCTTTCTTTATGGTTTAGTAATATTCCAGTGTATATATATATATTTAGAATTGATATATGACTATTCATTTATACTCCTTTCCTGGGCCCTACAAATGCTAGAGTTGGGCCTGACTAGCTGTGTGACTTTGGGCAAGTTAACTACACTCTCTGTGCCTTCCTTTGTCTCATCTAAGAAAGGGATAAAAAATACTGCCTCACTCACAGAGCTGTTGCAAGGATTGAGTTAATACCTATAAAATACCTATAATACTGTCTGGCACATAGAACTTTATAGTCACCTTTAGACCAGTAGGGTTTAGCACAGAAGTGTAAGAATTATAACAATAGACAAACCCTTTGATCAAATTTAACTTCTATTTTTAAAAACTCAACAAGGAATTGAAGAGAATTTCCTTAACCGGATCAATGCTACATCATAAAACCTACAGCAAATCTGTCTTTAGGTGAAAATCTTAGCCCTGTTCCTCTTTATATTGGGAATAAGGCAAGAAGTCTGCCGTCCCTGCTACAACACCATTCAATACGGCACAGGAGGTGCTGACCCACGCAGTTAGACAAGAAGATATAAAACAGAAAATAATTGGAAGAAGAGAGAGAAAACTATCACCATTCACATTTAAGATAATAATGTCAGCATTAATAGAAGAAAAATCCACCAGAATTGAAACATGCTCAGAACAATGAACTTAAACATGAACAGCATTCCTATATACTCACAATAACCAATGAGAGACACCACTCATGTTATCAATTCAAAGATATATCTTATATTAGAATTGACCCAAATGCTCAGGACTTGTATGAGGAAAAGTTTTAAGTTATCAAATGACCAAAAAGGGGGGGGAGGGATAAAAGGAAATCTAAATGTCATGTGAACATCGTTAAGATGTTAACTCCCCAAAATAATCCAGAAATTTAATGCAACTTCAATAAAAATTACAGCCAGGTTTTTAAAGAATTTGATCAAGCAATTCTAGAAGAATCTTGAAGAAGAGAACTGCTCAATCTCGAAAGAGAAAAACAAAGCCTCTGGCCTCCAAGGAATGAAGAACTGTCCCAGAGGCAGGGTAATAAAAACAGCTATAATGCTCATATAAAAAGAGATGAACAGCGGAACAGCGGAGGTTGCTCAGAGATAGGAACCTCCTTTGTGTGCCAAGGTGAAGCCTGATAAAGGTGGTCCCAAACTGGAGGTGAAAGGAGAAAATGTGGGTGGGGGGCAGGGGGAGGGACTGTTTAGAGTACAGAGGAAAGTAAACTTACCTGCTTGCCAGACAGAGAACACAGGACCAGATCCAGATGGATCAAAATAAAACTATAAAGCTAAGGGGAGAAATCGTGGGAGAATCTTTCTGGCCTTGGCATCGGGAAGGGCTTTTTAAAACACACACACATACACACAATTTCTAAGGCCAAAGACAAAAAAACAGGAGAGAGAGATGTAACAACATAAACGTGATCGATTTCCATTCCATGAAAGCACAGACGCATTTAACAGACACACATCACAATGCCAGAAGAATCCGGCAATGTCTAACAGTGACAAGCAAGGAACTCTTATAAACCAACAAAACAAAAAAACAAACAAACAAAAGACCAACAAATGGGGAGAAGAGGTAAAGCGTCAGACTAGCCAGCTCGGGGACGGGTATCCAATTAGCCAGCAAGATGCAGAGGTGTTCTACCACACCTCAGTCAGCAACACAAGGAAGGACAGCAAGGAGGTGTTCTGTATGCACCAGATGAGCAAAACTAAAAATCATCAACAGGTGCAGGGGAGGGTACGGTGGGTTGGGGGCGGTTGGAAGCTCTCAGCCCCACTGGCGGAACTGAGCCCAGCAGGACCACTTGTGCAGCCTGGTGACCGGGCATTCCCACTCCTTGGTCTGCACCCCCAGAGAAACACCTCCCTCCAGGCCTGTGATGGGGCTTTACAAGGACATTCCCTGCAACCTTGTTTGTGGGGCGGGACCTGGAGAGACCACCAACATGGGTGCCATCAAGGAGAGATGGAGCCCTGGACGCATTCATGGAGAGCTGGCTTGTCCCTCGACATTCCAGCCACAGACAGAACTTTGAAACAGTGTTGAGTGAACAAAGAAAAAGGAGCTTATCGGGCGCCTGGGTGGCTCAGTTGGTTAAGCGACTGCCTTCAGCTCAGGTCATGATCCTGGAGTCCCGGGATCGAGTCCCGCATCGGGCTCCCTGCTCAGCAGGGAGTCTGCTTCTCCCTCTGACCCTCTTCCCTCTCGTGCTCTCTCTCTATCTCATTCTCTCTCTCAAATAAATAAATAAAATCTATTAAAAAAATTTAAAAAAAAAAAAAAGAAAAGGAGCTTATCAGCAGCACAATGCCAGGGACCTAAGTTAACACAGAAGCCTACATGTTTTATATGGATGCACACGTATCTCAGGACAGACAACAAGCAGGTGCATCCCCGTGGGGAGGGTCGAGCACAAAGGCTAGGAAAGAAAGATGTGCAAACAGCGAAACCAGAGACGGGCCTTGACCAGACAAATGGTAGAATGACGTGAACCTGCTTTACCTGGGGGACAAAAATAGAACATTAAAAAAAAAAAGCTAACCTAGTTTTGGCACGTGAAAAGCATGTGAAGAATGAATGCAAGGCAATCACGTGAGATTCAGTCGTCCTGGTAGAAATTAGGGCACAACTCAGACTAACAAATCTTGAAACCAGAGCTCCAAGAAAACTTCATGGGCCTTTCAAATCTCAATCCCTCCTTCCTCCCTGCCCCCCTCCCACTCCCTCCCTTCTCTCTCCCCGTCTTTTGCTGGCTTAATGTCCTTCCCTGTGCTCGGCACCTGCCAGGTAAGCGGTCAGGCTTCCTCTGAGAGCTGGGGCCCCCTCCAAGAGGCCGTCCAGTCCTGCCTCCCAGCATCAGAGGGTCCTCTGTCCTTGTGGACCCCAACTGGGCTGCCTGTCCTAACTGCACGTTCAGTGCCTGGCTCCCCCTCTGACAGTGAGCTCTGCAGGCACCACGCCTTCCCCGCAGGTGGCACCAGGGTGGAAGGAGGTGAGGCCATGGGCTCCATCCTGCGGAACTAGCACGGGCATCTGTGTAGCTCAGGACGAGACGGCAGGCAGAGCCGGGCTGATTAAGGCAGCTGAGTTCCACTGCACATTTCACAGAATTACAAACCAATACGACCTCTGCCTTCTAGGCAGAACCGGCCTAATTAGCTAATTCTTTGAGATCTGGAGAGAACCCAGGTGCCCCTAAAGCAAAGTCGTGGTGGGAGATGAGCTGGACTGTGGATCCACTCCAGGATATGGCTACACGAAAAGCCTTTCTGGAGAGAGGAGAACTCCCCCCCACCCCCACTCTGTCCTCTCCCCATTCAGATCTGATAGCTTTCTGGTCTCTTAATTATTCCAGATCTCACCCATCCCGTCTCCTGTGGAGCCAAGTCCTCGGCTTCTTGCCCCCACCCCCACTTCACACCCCCTTTCTGCTGGTAATAATGGTCATTGTTTGCCGCAGGACACGGCTCAGGGACAGCAGGGCTTGGGCACATTATCAGCACTACCTAAAGTCCCTCGGTGGCCCAGAAGGTGCCCACGTCCGTCCTGCTCATACAGGTGCAGAAATAGGCTCCAAGGTTCTAGGGACTTGCCCTCGGCCCCCAGCGAGGCAGGAGAGATGCCAGTCTTCAACCCAGTCTGGTAGGAAGTTTGCTCTCTTTCTGCTAAACCAAGTGCTTCTTAGTGACAGGTGCTCCCAAACTGGGCTGTAAGTCTGGGTGGCAGGAATGTGGGGCCCCTAGTAATGGCTACTGCTCTGGGGCACCAGGGAGGGCCCCCCACTAGCTGCAATCTGACGGCTCATGCAGAGGGGCACCTGGGCATGAGCCGAAGTGGACATTCCCACCCACCTCGGCCCTCGGGGCTGGTCTGTTCCTGCTGGAGTGCCAGAGATGTGCCAGCTCTCATTGTGGAAATCCCCAGCTTGGAAGTTAACAAGCAAACTCCAGGGGCACAATACTCCCAAAAAGCTGCCACCTAAACCTCCCTACTCAGTAGGATAAATCTAGAGCATCTTATCAGCTGCTGAAGAAGGGTCCACCTGGAAGAACATAGAAGACAAGGTCGAGAAGCATACCATCGGTATTTGAAGCCAAATGCATCTCGGCTTTAAATCCTGGACCAATCACATGGTAGCTGTGTGAGCCTGGAGGTTGGAAAGCTCCAGCAACCCTTGTGCCAGGATCTGTGTACACACACACACACACACACACACACACACAGAGTCATCCCCACCCCTCCATCAAGTTAAAGCCCACCTAAACCACTTCCTGTTCCTCCTCTTCTCCTTCACCCTCCAGGGAACCAAACCATCCCCAGCAGAGACGGTCTGGGCATGCTCAGTAGCCATGGCAGCTGGGGGACCCCAGGATGTGCTGCCCCGTGGCTGACTCTGCCCTGGTGAGACACCCCTTGGTGGTGTCAGGAGGCTGCCTGCTCAGCAGCCTCCACCGAGCACAGCCAGCTGCCTCTGGGCTCCTGCACTCACTAGCTCAGCTTTTAAAGGCCCCAGAAGGGCTCCTGGGAGGTCTGCCCTGGCAGGAAGTGGGCATTGAGGAAATGAGAGGCTGCACTATGCTGTACCCCATGCCAGTTCACTTGGTGCGCAAACAGTCTTAGAAATGCCCAGGCTCATCTGAAGGAGGGAAAGAGCCACACACACACCCCAATCCGCCTTGTGCAAGCAGGGAAGCCACATTCGGGAACCAAAGAGCAGGTACCAGCTTTCCAAGCTCATTGGGTTCACATCCCATGTCTACACATACCTAACCTCTCGTGCTCAACACAGGACCTTGGCCCTACTTTTTAGTTTCCACTTTCCAGCCTCACGGAGAAGAGCCAGAGGGAATCCGTTCCCCGAGCGTTCTGGTGTGTGTTGCAACATTCTCTCCCAAAGAGTGCTCTTTTTTTTTTTTTTAATTGCTCCTAAATCTTTCCCAGTGTAGCTAAAGCTTCCCTCTTCCTCCCAAGTAATGGAGGGAAGGGAAAACTAAAAATAGAAGGAAATTTACATTTGCAGAACACCTGTTATATTTTACTACATTCTTACTTAATCCCCATAAGAACCCTGGGAGGTGGTTTGAGTGTTTATAGTGAAAGAAATAGGCTCAGCGAAAGCCAGGTTTGCAGGGATGAACCCTCCCTAGAAGCGAGGTGTGGCCCTAAAACTGGTCAGCGAGGAGAAAGGTGGGGCGTTCTATCTGCAGCTTTTAGGAAGTGTCCTTCGTGGGAGAAAGTGTGCCCTTCTTTGTCCTTCCCCCCTTCTGCTGGCTGAAATGCAGTCATGCTGGCAAGCTCCAGGAACTGGCTGGGAGCATGAGGGACTTGGGGAATGGAAGCTATACATAGCAGAAACGCAGAGGAAGCACTGTGGGCCCCATGCCGGCTTAGGATGGATCCCACCTCTACACTATTTGAATGTGGGAGTGAATCAACTTCCCTTGCCTCTTAGATGGCTTTTCTGTATCAACCTCAAGCTGATACAGGGACTTATGAGGTAATCCTCCCTTTGCAGACCTTATCAGCACATTGTCCTACTGCCTCAGCATTTAAAGGGCTAAAGGGAATTTCTAGTATTGCTCACCCACTCCCTCCACAAGAGTAATTTGGTTTTTAAGTACACTTTTCTCTGAGGGGGAAGGACTAGGTGCTATCTAGAAGAGCAATTCTCTAGGATCTCTACATTGCCCTCAACTTCCCCTGTGATGGCAACATCAGTCTGTGACAACCAGGAAAATGTTATATAACTTCATACAGTAGGTAGTAAGACACAGTGGGCATAAAAAAAAATTACAGGAAAGAGAAAAGTGGAAAAATAAGATGAGACCAGGAAGGCCTACATACTTGCACCAATCTGACTGAGCTTCCTAGCGGCTAAAGCAAAGAGGGGAACACAACTCATGGTGACTGTTGGCTGTCTCCTATCTATTTTCCAGGCTTTAAGGCCTGAAAGCCCCTTTTCCTGCAGGACCTAGAGAGGCCAGTGCAGTCAGTGGACAATGCCAGCAATAGTCCTGGTGGTAAATGTAATAATGGATCTTAGGGTATAATGTATCTAATCCTCCCAACAACCCTGGGTATTGTTCACGGTCATCCATGTTTTACAGATGAGGAAACTAAGGCAAAAGAAAGCCAAGGAACTCTGCCCAAAGTCACACAGCTAGGAAAGGCAGAGCTAAGATCCCAGTCCAGAGAGCTGGACTCCATAATCCAGGCTCCCATGTAAGAGCTGTAAGGTTAGCCAGACCTGGGTTCTTTTCCCTTTTCTTTTTTTTTTTTTTTTTTTAAGATTTCCTTATTTGAGAAAGAGAGAGCACATGGTGGGGGAGGGGCAGAGGGAGAGGGAGAGAGAGAAGCTCAAGCAGACTCCACGCTGAGCCTGGAGCCCTATGCAGGGCTCCATCTCATGACCCTGAGATCATGACCTGAGCTGGAACCAAGACTGAGCCACCCTGGTGCCCCAGCCAGACCTGGATTCAAATCTTATCCACTTTCCACTGCTGAGCAGCCTTGGACAAATGACTACACCTCTCTGAGCTTCGGTTTCCTTCCCTGTGATGGGAATAATCCCATAAGCCAAACGGGATAGTTGCAAGAAGACAACAAGAGAAATCTGCACATAACTGATGTGGATGAGACTCTTCCGGGTGCCCGAGGATGTAATCCCAGGCTGAAGCCAAATGAGAGATGAGGAGGGCCAAGTACTCTCAGATTCCCTAACCCCATCTTGTCCCCAGTCAGGACTGACCAGGAGGCAGCAGAACCAGTCCTAAACACTGACTCTGCCCACACGTATTAAGCACAGAAGGTCAGCCTCACGGAGAGCAGAGTGTTGGCCGTGGATGGATGATGTAGGCAAAGAGATGCAGTGTTATCAAGAAGCAGGAGCCTGGGGGGGCCATCAGAGCAGCAGGACCCCCAGAATGCACAGAACCAACCCAAACCAGAGCAGACTCCCCCCCACACCCTCTGCTACCTGCCCAGCCCGCTAAAGAGTGAGCCCTCTTCCTTCTGCCCCTTCTGAGAACATGGGGAAGCTGGGGGGCAGGAGCTGAATAGAGAGCTTTGGATAGGACATGAGAGCTGGGGTCCTAATACAGATTGGACGATGTTGTAATAAACGGAAGGAGCCAGAAAATACTGAAAACTGACTGAAGACATTAAGGTCCAAGAAAGGAGAATTCAAAGAAATCCTGTTAAGGGCAACAAGTGGAAAAATCAAAACCGTTTCCCATTTTTACCCATGTAGCATTAACACTCCATGGATAGACCCTTTGCGCAGGGCCCGTGCATAGGGCAGGAGGTCACACGCATCAGTTCCACGTACACAAGGGTGAGAGCCCCAGTCGGCTACTGCAAACCGCCCCACCCCGACAACTGGGGACCCCATAGGGTCAGCCCCTGTCCAGGGAAGCTGCTGGATTTGAACATTCCTACAGCAGAAGACACAGAACCCTCTCATGGCACCTGTCTCTTGGGTCCATCTCCTCCCCCACCCCGTTGACCTCTGACTCTCCTTGACCTTTAGTCTGCCACTGACCTAGGTGACAAGTGATGGCAGGACGATGTCCTCTGTCCTCATCTCTTTCCTGGTACCTCCCATCTTCACTGTTGCTGGGGAAGGTCTTGGCCAAACCCCACCCAAAATCAAGCCAGGGGAGGTCACTGCTATGACCAGGAGGGCTCAGGAGAGAGCCCCATGAACTCTGGGACGAGACAGGAGCCGCTGAAGGTGGGGGCAGGACAAGCAGGGGAAGGAGGGGATGGGTAAGGGGCTTCCCGTCACCCACCTGAGGCCCAAAGAGGGCAGAGAATACATGTTGGACACAGACCCCTGGTCTCTGCATGGGTTTATATTTGATTATGAGAAAGACCGGGCTCTTTCCTGTGCCCATTGCCTCAGAAAACCCTTGCAGATGGCAGAAGGCAAAGCCACGTGGTCACGCAACACCCCCGGAGTTACTGGTACACCCAGCCTGTTCCCACATGTTTGATCACACCAGCACAGGCCTGTGAAACCTGCCTCCGAGCCTCAGTTCCCCCTTTGTCAAGGAGGGTTGAAAACCCATCCTCTGGGAAGATGAGAGGTCGCGTGATGGGGATAAGGTGAGTAAGGTACTGGGCGGAGACATCTGCCTACAGTAGGAGCCTAATAAATGATTGGGTGGGCCTTTCTTGCACTCAGACTGAGGCAGTGGCCCTCGCTTGGCTGAGCGGCCCAGTCTCTGATGCAAAGAAGAGGGGGTGCGGAGGTGCCGAGGGGGCCCGCTGGGTTGCAGGCCCAGTGCTGGAGGTGAAGGATCCAAACCAAGGAAGCTGGAGTCACGCACTCACAGATGGCAGGGAGGAGGGTGCCATCAACACGCATCTCGGCTCCAGTTAGGAGGAATCAGGGATCGGGGGGAGCTCTTATTTTTCCCCCCTCTCTCTTCCTCGTGTGATGCGTTTCTGACACTAATCAGGGATCCATCCCCCTGGGAGCCAACAATAATGATTAATGGTGTTAAATATAGCCAGAGACCGCCGGGGCAAAATTAGGCGCCATGCATAAAACATCACTCGCCTCGTCAGGCAGGCAAATCAGCCAGGCGGTGGACCAGCACCCACCATCCAGCAGCCCGACCCAGCCACCTCCCCGCTGCTGCCCACGGGGGCGTCTGCTGGGGAGCCCGGCACGCAGTGTGTGCCCAGACGTGCCCCTTACGGACAAAGCCACCACCAGGCTCCGGAGTTAACCCTGAATAAAGGAACTGGTATTGAGGTGCTGGAAAGAAAATGTGCTCAGGACCCAGATGGACCTCAGCTCTTCCACCTCCTAGCTGAGTGGTCTCAGGCAAGTCACTTCCCACCCCTAAGCCTCAGTTTACTTTTCGTAGCCAATAAGGGGGTATCAAGGTATGGGGAGACCAGACATTTATGTAGTAGGCACTCAGAAGATGTTAGCTCTCTTCCTCCTATTCCCCTACCCAACTAGCTCTGCGACTCAGCCCCTCTGAATCCCAAGTTTCTCGCCTACAACGTGATGTCTCCTGTCGTGAGGCTTGGAAAACACCTAAAATGTGCTAACACACACATTGATTATGCTGTGGTAAGGTAGGAGCACCGGCTCTGTGCCGAGCACGGTCCTAGGTGCTGGGGAGAGCCCCGAGACGGAGCCGTCTGGTTCCCGGCACTCAGGGAGCTTACGGTCCAAGGGGGAAACAGGCAGTAAATTAAACAGATGCAGTAACTACAAATTATAAAATATCTTCTAAAGGAAATAAAAGGGGCTAAAATAAAAGGGAAGTGTGATTGGAAGGGGCTGCTCCATGGAGGGGACATAGGAGAATGACCCGGCACTTCTAGAAGTGTGGGAGAGGTTACTCCCACCCGGGCAACCACTCTTCCTGGTCCGCCCCACCCACAGGAGTGTCCCTCCCTCCCCACTCTTGGGGTGGCGGGGGGGGGCTGAAGTAGCTCATCTCCTAGGATCCACGGTCTCCAAACTTCTCATGGTGCACATGCCCCAATATGTGTTTATCATTGTAAACACGCGCTGCCTTCCTCGTTTTATGTACATCATTAAACACACACAAAACACACCTCCAGGGAAGGAGGTGAGGACATAAATAGGAATGAAGCTCTAATTCTGTCTCCTGTGCTCTGTGGCTCTTTTCACACCCTCCTGGGGATCCACGTAGCCCACTCTGGTGACCACGGGTAAAGAGCAGCCCAGAGCCCAGAGAAAGTCAGCTGGCAGACACAGGCCCTCCCCTCCCACCTCAGAGGCACCCGGAAGGAGTGAAGTCTCCACGCTCTGCTCCACCACATCGGCTGCTGGGGCGCACCAGCTCTGGGTCCCTTCCGCAGCATGGTGGCACACCTCCCCTGCCCCCTGCACCCACACCTCTTCCCGTGGCCTCAGTGGGGACTCCTCAGTAGGACAACCCTGCAGCTACCACTCCTGCTGGTCCTTCCTCCAGGATTTGCCCCCGCCACCCCCTTCCTCACCTGGCTAATTCAGCCATCAGCCCCCAACATCAGCTCAGGCAGCCCCACGGCTTGCAGGCGGTACATGGATGAGGATGCCTCTGGCAGGCAGTGACCTTCCTGGGGGCTTGGACCCTCCCAGGCCCCACCTGTCTGTGTGAGGGCATTCAGCCTTGACATCCCTGTCTCCTGTCTCCAGACTGGGAGGCTCTGAGCTGAGGCAGCAGCCCCCTGACCGTGGCCACCTATGCTCTGTCATGCTGGTTGTAATTATCTAGGTGACACTGAGCTCCTTGAGGGTGGGACCATTTCTTATGTACCCCACGTCTCAAGTGTCTGGCCCAGGGCCGGGCACAGATCATACGCGTGGCAAATGTCGGTTAGACTGAATTGTTGCAAAAGTAAAGCAAACAAGTGTGGGTGAGGAAGCTTTCTGGACCAACTCTGGAGACCCAGAAACCACAGAAGGAAAGATGGGTGTTTTTTTTTTTTTAAGATTTTATTTATTTATTTGACAGAGAGAGAGAGAGCACAAGCAGGGGGAGAGGCAGAGAGAGAAGCAGGCTCCCCACCGAGCAGGGAGCCCGATGTGGGGCTCGATCCCAGGACCCTGGGATCATGACCTGAGCCGAAGGCAGACGCTTAACCAACTGAGCCACTCAAGTGCCCGAAGATGGGTGTTTCTAACCACATAACAATCCAAAACCTTGCATGCCAAATATACCATGAACAAAGGAGGATCTCAGGCAAGAGGACCACTCTGCAGAGGCCAGAAGAGGGTTAATATCTACATGATACAGAATGCCGACAGGTCTACAAGAAGGGGACAAATGACCTTATGGACAAATGAGCAAAGGATTTGCAGAGGTAATTCACAGGCGAGAGTGTCCAAAGAGCCAAACAGCTAAAAAGCTGCCCAGACCCACTGCTAGTCGGGGAAACGCAAATTAAAAGTAACGATGAGATTTCACTTTATACCTCTCAACTTGGTCAAAACCTCAATGGCAGGATACAGGGAAAGTCTCAAAGTCTCAAATTTCTGGGGTAAATGTGAAGCATTAAGCCCCTCCGGGGAAATCAAGCTGGCAAGAGCTATTAAAATTAAAAGCACACAAACCTTTTGACCCATGGCAGGATTCGACTCCTGGAATTAGGCCCCAGAGAAGTAAAATCTAAAGATGCACCTAAGGACGATGTGTGCATGGAGGTCTATCATCATGCTGCTTCTTATGGTAACAAATGGACAATGAATAACATTCAGCCGGGAACAGCCAGTCAATGACTATACATCCACACTCTGGAATACTGTACGGTCATTAAAAAGAATGGGCTAGAACTACAGTTCTCCATGTGGCAGGGTTTCCACAGGGCATGGGTGAGTGAGAGCTGACCCAGGAATGTGAAAACATTGTTATATGTCTGTACATCATTCTAAGCATGTGGGAAAATGTGAAAAGATCTATACTAGATGGTCTCAGGGGGCGGGGTGGGGGGTTGGATAAGGTCACTGAAGGAGGGTTAGGGGATGAACAGACTGAAGGAAAATCATGGTAAAATGTGTAACAAAAGAGTTATGCATTTATATAAAACTGTAAGAAGGCATTGACATGGGGACACTTGGGGGGCTCAGTCAGTTGAGCATCCGACTCCCGGTTTCAGCTCAGGTCATGATCTCAGGGTCATGAGATTGAGCCCCGCATCAGACTCCATGCTCAGTGTGTGGGGGGGGGGGTCTGCTTAAGATTCTCTCTTCCCTTTGCCCTTCCCTGCACCCCACTCATGCTGTCTCTAATAAATAAATGAAATAAAAATAATAAGAAAATGAAAATAAAAAGGCACTGACATTTGTATACAGAGGAAGCGCACATACACGTTCCCCTCCCCCCTTTATCGTCCTTGACCTTGTGCTCACTTCCATCCCCAGCTTCCTCCACTCTTCCTCTCACTTCACGTACTTCAGGCAAGAAAAACAAACACATTTCAAATAAGAAGCTAACCACCTTATTTTTTTGGCACCCTTAACTCTCCAGAACACAGTCCACCACTACAAAGCAAAACAGAGATCTGATAGCCAAAACGGATTATATATATATTCTTCACTCCAAGCAAAGTGCTTTGAGCTAATTATTCTTATTTTACACAATTTAAATAAGCTTATTAAGCTCATTGTGGCAGACGTGCCTCAAGGTGACCCTGAGGATCTACATCGTTGTATAATCCCCCCCATCCCTGCGTGTTGGTGGGGCCTGTGGCTTGCTTCCAACTGACAGAACATTGCAAAGGTGATCGGACACCCGACGATTGTGTTTCCTTCTGGAAGACTCTGCCCTCGCAGGCTGAAGACCGAGGCTCCGCTGCTGGCCTTGAAGAAGTAATCTGCCGTGCGGAGGTCTGTGGGCGGCCACTAGGAGCTGATGGTGGCCCACAGGGCCCGAGTGCCGTCCCGGCCCCCAGCCAGAAAAGTGCGTACGTCCGCGGTCGGACAACCACAAGGAAACGAACTCTGCCAACCACCTGAGTGAGTGTGGAGGAGATGCTTCCATGATCAAGCTTCCCATTGAGCACACAGCCTAGATGATATTTAGACCACAGCCTCATCAGACCCAGAGCAGAGGGCACAGCTCGGCTGTGCGGGGGGTGGGGGGGGGGGGGTCCCTGGCCCGCAAAAATGGTGAGATAGTCCATGTGTGCTGCTTCGGCCTCCAAGTCTGCCGTAGTGTGTAATATGCAGCAAGAGAAAATGAATACACTCATCAAATTAAGAAATAAAAGGTCAAGTTGAGAAGAACATACCAAGAACTGTAACACGTGACCATCAGGATAAAGAATAGCAGATAGAAACCAGCTAAGAAGTGTCTGGTGCTGAGGACCCTGCAGGCACACCGTCCCAGCAGGGGACAGATATCTGAGACCCCGAGGGATCAGGAAGGAGGTGAGGACCGGGATATTCGAACGCCCAACTGCCCTCGAGACAACCTAGCGGATGGGTGCTTTCACGGAACGGAAGGGGCCGGTCCAAATCCTCTCATCCTCAATCAACGAAACCTTCCCAGGGAGACTGCTCTGCCCCGTGTTTGCTGCACACATGGGCTCTCGGGGCCAGCGCTGCCATGGGCAGACCGTCCAAGCAAGGGATCACTTCCTCTTCACGGAGGAGAGAACAGGTTCAGAGGTCACATAGCCAGCAGGTCGCGAACACCCAGCTGTGTCTCCTCTAACTCCATAGCCCACACTCTTTAACACACCGTTGCGGCTTCCCTGGGCCTCAGGCTTCCCCATCCATAAAATGGGGAGAAGCATCTCCCAGGGAGTAAATGAGTTGATGCACGCAGAACATTCAGAAGAGTGCCCAGCAGGATGGGGGACGTGCTGACTCTCCTATTGTTCTATATTGTTCTATACTGTCGTCAAAAAACTGCAGACCGAGAGGCACCTGATTTCAGCTCAGGTCATGACCTCAGGGTCGTGAGATTGAGCGCCACATCAGGCTCCACGCTCAGCAGGGAGTTTGAGATTCTCTCTCTCCCTCTGCCCCTTCTTCCTCTCTCTCTCTCTAATAAATAAATAAACCTTTTAAAAAAGGCAGACAAAAGGGACAAAAGTTCAGGTTCTGAACAGTAACAACTCCTGGGGAAATGGGTGTTTACAACTCGCTCTTCCAAACAGATGGTACTTTTTCTTCACCTACAGGGGTCAAGATAACCAACTTTCTAAGCTTCCTATGAGGCACGTAAGTAAGGGGCCATCTTCCCATATCAGAAACAACAGGGCCTGACACGGTTGAACATTTGGCCCATCCACACCGTTAGAGGCAGGCAGGCCGACTGGAAGACAGACCCCCGTTTAGACCTAGAGGGGCACCCGGGCCTACCTCTGAAACCCAAGCTCTAGCCAATGGGCCAGGAAATCTCCTTGGACCAGCCCAGGCCAAGAGCTTTGTCATTGCAGAATTCCAGGCTGGCGGGGCCCGAGAGAGAGCTGCTCTTAGAATGGAGGTGAACCCTTGCTGCCGAAGAGCCCAGGAGATGACAGACATCTCCAGCCGACGGCCGTGCGATCCTGGGTCCCCTCAAGCTCACGAGAGCGAGAGCTCATCTCTAGGACATGCCCAGGGGGTGCCGGAGCTGCAGAGAACCAATGGGCAGACAAACAGGACTCCTTTTCCTCAGTTCCAAGCCAATTCAGTCCAGGACACAGCATGAAGTCATGAAGGTCTTAAATAATGCACGCCACCTTCACAGAGAGCCCCCAGGCCTAACCGGACACCGGGATCCAGCCAGGACCCCAGAGAGCATGAAAGCAGGTGCCTCACCCTCCACTCCAGGCGCCCCCATGCCCCAAACATGGACCCGGTGCCAAAGACTGGCATCAGTGAAGTGCCTACAACACACTTCCCCTTAGAGAAGCAGATATACAGCAGGAGCGGCAAGGATGTTCACAACACAGTTGTTTATAAAGAAGGAGAGGAAACAGGGCCATTCGTTCAAAGAACAGAAGATTGGTTAATTTATGGAGCTTCCAGACAACAGAATTCCATGCAGCTAGTATCGATGCTTCCTGAGCGTTTCTTCGCATGCAAAGGTATTAAACATTTTAGGTTACAACGTGAGCTTCACTGTTACGTGTATAATCATCCCTTTCGTGTCAAATGAAATACGGAGGAGGAGGTGCAGAAGGTCAGAGATCAAGGCAGTTACCGTGGCTATCTGGGTAAGGAGATTAAAGGGGTTTTTCTCCTTTTGCTTATCTGCATTTCCTCATTTTCCCTACCACGAACAGATATTGCTTTGTACAGTTTAACAACAACGAAAAAAAGACGAAATCAGTACTTTAGCTTCTAAAACCAGGGCACAGTTTCACCCGCATTATCTCTTGTAATCCTCAAACCAGAAACAGATGCAGCAGCTCCAGCCCTGCCTAAGTGCCGCATCCGACCTGAACCGTGGATGCCATCCACGGCACCATCCACGGCACCATCCACGGCACCATCCACGGCACCATCCATGGCCGTTTCAGGCTCTTTCCTCCCATCTGTTCTGAAACTCTTCTCCTCTGGTGGTGGTACCAACCGGGGTCTCTGGGGGCCCAGGGGCGTGTTCGGGGGCACAGAAGGCACCTGCCCCTGGAGAGTTGTACACCAAAGGTGTGTGTGTTCATAATGTACATTTTTCTGGGGAAGAACCTGGAAAACTTTATATTCTTAGAGATGGCTGTGGCTCCTGAGAGGTATGACCCACTGTCCTGGGCCCTCCAGAGCAGCCCTCTGCTCACCTCCTCTTTGTTCCAGCTAGCTCCTTCATGGATTCCCATTTTCCAGATCCTCCTCCTCCCTCTACCTGGGCTTCCCGTGACCCGTCCTCTGTCCTAACAGTCCTACCTGCCAGAGATGTGCCCTGCAAGACTGCTGTCCCTTATCTTGGAGTCTCTGACAAATCAAAGCAAGCTATGTGTCTTTGTAGGGGGGTAAATGTACCTGGTGAGTTTTCTTACAGATCTGGGTGGTTTGCACCCCCCTGAAGCCCACCCATCAGTGGCCCCTGTAGTAGGTTGAATAGTGTCCTCTAAAAACTCATGTCCGCCCAGAACCTCAGAATATGACCCGATTCAGAAATAGGGCCTTTGTAGATGTCATTAGTTAAGGATCTTCAAGATGAAATCATCCTGGATTTCGGTTAGGGCCTAAATCTAACGACTTCTGAGTTCCTGACGTCCTAAGAGGAGAAGACGCAGAGCCGCACAGGAAGTAGGACAGAGGCAGAGAGAGGAGGGACGTGGCCACAAACCAAGGAGCATCAGGAGGTGGCCAGGAACGATCCCCCCAGAGAGCCTTTGGCGGGAGCACAGCCCTGCCCACACCTTGATTTCTGTACCGTGATACATATTTCAGAATTCTGGGCTCTAGAACTATAAGAGGATACATTTCTGTTGTTAGAAGCCACCACATTTGTGGTCCTTTGCTACAGCACCCCTGGGAAACGGACACAACCCCCAATCCCAGAGAGACTGGAGGCGCCAGGTTAGAAGCTCTTCGGTACGAGCAATGGTCTCCAGGTCTGCTGTGCTCCCCGGACGTCCTCCACCCTTCATCCTCAGGGCGCCCCCACCCCGGCTCTCCTCCATCACTCCAGATTCAAGACTGGTTCCACTGAGCCAGGCTCGGCAACAGCCCTCTCTGCCATATCTCACACCCTCCCCTCACCTCCCACGTCCTATTAGTAAAACAAAGTAAAAATTAAATTACTTCTAACACACCCCCAGTCTGCTTTCAAGAGGGCTGGATGGTTTGAAATTCTAATTTGCTTTCCGAGGTCTTAAAATAATTTCACAAGAGCCCCGGCGAAGCCACCCCCACCCCCGCCTGCATCACACAGCAGGATTAGACAGCAGGAGTTCAGGCTACGGCATCAGAATGAGAAGGAAGGAAGGACAGTGCCTGGACAACGGGAGAAGTGGGGTCCACTTCCGGCCCCCATGCAGACTGTAGCTGCCATCTACAGCCATCTACAGAGGGGGACCCCAGCCCTCTCTGGACCTCTGTTCTGCCGTCCACAATATTCCATGGGAGGCATTCTGAGGTCTGGCCAGACTAATGCCACTTCTTGGCCACAGCCAGTCTCGAAACCAGAGATTCTAATCCTTTTTGATTCATGGACTGTGGCAGAGTCTCTGGTGCTCACCCAGATCCAGGCCCCCTCCCTGGCCCATGGACAACTCACTTCCTGGCCTCGGGTGAGGCTGTGAGATCAGTTCTGGCCTGTGAGGGTGAGCAGGTGAAGGTGAGCGGAAAAGATCACTTCCAGGGAAAGGAGTCTAAAAGGCATGGGGCTGGGGCGCCCGGGTGGCTCAGTTGGTTAAGCGTCCAACTCTTGGTTTCAGCTCAGGTCATGATCTTAGGGTCATGAGATCGAGTCCCACATTGGGCTCTGCGCTCAGTGGGGAGTCGGCTTGAGATTCTTTCTCTCCCTCTGCTTTTCCCCACCCCTCTCAAATAAATAAATAAAATCTTTTTTAAAAATTTTTTAAAAAATTAAAAAAAAGACATGGGGCCATCTCCCTGGGCTGCCCCTCTAGCGGTGACCGTGGATGCCCCATGGAGAGATGGGGGAGCCACAGATCCACCCTGGAGCTCAGAGTTACAGTGTGGAACGGAGCCATCCTGAAGAGTCCCTCAACTCATCTCAGACGCTGCATGGGCAAGAGCTAGACTTGCTTGTTTTAAGCCACTGAAATTTCAAGACATATTCGTTAATGCAGCACAGCCCGGCCTAGCCTGACTAACACAAGTACGATTTCCTTTTAAGGATCTGATGATGAAGACTCAGGGCAGAAACTAAAATGGACATTCCGGAATTCACAACCTGACAGCAGTCAAACCCAGACAGCATGGCAAAGAATTTAACAGACAAGGCAGGTGCGATGCAAGGCAGGAGGGGTGGTCTTGGATTACCTCTAACTCCAGCCACGTGTGGGGCACAGGGCAGAGGTCAAAGACAGCTTTCCACAGAGATCCACCCAGGCTGACATTGAAGGAGGAGAGAGGGACAGAGGAAGGAAAGGGATCCACGAGAGGGGTCAGCAGGTGCAAACGTCCAGAGGGGAAATCCAACAGAAAGCTGTGAACCATTCAACATGGCTGGAATCTCAGGGCATGTTGGGGCTGGAGTGGCAGGGAAGGGAGCACCAGGGATGGGGAGTGACTGGAGGCTCTTCTGTGAGGCTATCCTACCTCCAAGCAAAACCAGCCCTGGGGAGAGGTAGGCTTACGGACGGGGCCAGAAACATGCCCAGCTTCTCCTGACCCTGAAGAGGCTGGTGTCAACAGTCCCTCTATCATCACTTCTTCTATGGCGGCCCACGTGCCACCTCACACACAAGCAGGAGCATGCAGTCAGTGTCTGGGAGGGGGGCCCCAGGATGCCCCACCACTGCTAGCCTTCAACCCTCAGATACTCACTGCTTGAGGCTCATCAGACACAGGGTGGTGCCCAGGACAGCCCATTTCCACAGTTAGAGCAGAAAAGGCCCTCAGATCTCTGGTCACCCCCCTTCCTTGTACCGAGAAGATGGGCAGAGAGTGGGGAAGCAACTTGCCTAAAGCCACACAGCAAATCCACGGCACAGCTTTGGGACCAGAATGCAGACCAGGCCCCAAGCATGCGTGCTTTCTTTTACTTCTCTGCTTTGTAAGATCCCAGGGACCTTGAGATTTCTGTTTCACGAGAAACTGGCCCTTCCCTCAATCAGGAGTCTCACCCAGCAATAAACCTTCAGCCAACCAGGTATCACTTCTACTTTTCATGCAGGAAGGAAGGGAAAGGACCCAGGGTCTCAGTGGGAACAGCTGTGCTTGGTGCTTTTCATGGGTTCTGGTGAGCCCCCAGGCCTGTGTCCCTCCCCCCAGCCCCCCCAAGACCTAAAAGACATCCTAGCGTACAGACCAAAAATGCTGCAGCCTTGCAGCCCCTCTGCCCAATGAGACTCCACCGAAGAAAGAACAAGCCCTTTGCGGCACAGCTAGAAGAATCTCAAGGCTCGGGGCCTGGATAAAACCCCCTGCTCATCCCCAAGCTCCCAGAGCTGCCTCAGCCAACCTCGGCATAAGGGCCACACCCTGACTTGTTGTTGGTGAGGCACATGCCCTTGGATAAGCACATGTCTCAAGATAGAGCAATTCCTAACTCTTCCCCAAACCAGCTGGGACCAACTTGTCTCCCACTCAGCCCTCCAGGCCACCACTGGGCACCATACCCACTCTGCCAGCTTCCAGAGCACGCGGCATCTGGTGAGCGAGGAAAAGGTAAGAGGCCATTTTCCCTGGCCTCAGATGGAAGGTTCTAGCACATACAACACCCCTCTGCTCCCTCACCATCATGGCAGACATCACTAATCCAACGTCAGATTCTTTCCCACCAAGTCCAAGTGCAGCCTGGGATCTCTCTGCACCCCGGTTAGCAGCGGTCATCTATCAGAGCCGGTGCGCAGGGTAAAAATACCTTCCCACACCTGCTATCACCGGCCAAGGATCTCAGGCACGGAGCTGCCTTCCACCTCTGGGCACGCATTTATCTGGTGGCATGAGTGAAAGAATCAGGACACACCGAGGAGCGGGAATGACGCATGCCAAGGACCCTGGGGTAAAGGATTTCAGGAGGCACTCTACCGAGCAAAGGATGCTGGGCACGCAGAAGTCACTGGTGGGGAAGGTGGGGTTATGCTGTAAACAACCAGTTGGCACCCTGGAGAGGCTAAGAGGTTCCTCAAGGACCAGGACATGGTATCTTAGATTTCCTGAAGATTCTGACCCGGTGGAACATGCACATGATTTGCATTTTTGAGGAGCTGGGCTTCTTCTGCCATGCTGAGTTCCTGGCTTGGGAACAGAAAGCAAAGAAAAGGGACAAATAGGTCCCTCTGGAAGCAGAAACATAAAGAGTGAGGCCACTCTAGGGATTGGTGCTAGAGCCAGTCTTACTTAAAAACCCTCACAAGTGAGCTGAGCAGAAGAGCGTGAGTGAAATTGCCAAGCTTGCAGATGGTACTGGCTGCCAGGGAGGGAATATGAGGCCATCAGGGACACGTGGCAGGGAAAAGGGGAGAGAGAAGCGCGGAAGGGAAGCCGAGTCTGCTCTGGAGAGTCGGGCTCTGGGAGAACGCAGCTGCCCAAGCCCCCGGGGGACTGCAGGGGGCCCCCTTCCCACCTCCGGGAGCACACAAGTCCTGGCTGCCTCCTCCAGGCACCGAGCAATCAGACTCACCAACCCAGAGGATCCCTGCTGTCTTCTAGGTTGGAGGCAGTGCCTCTTAGGGAGGACAGCTCTCGCCAGAACCCAGCAGAAGGGGCAGGATGGAGGTCCCCTCCTGCCCCCATCCTGGTGCTGCCCTCACCACGAGCTTCTGTCCACAGCTCTAAAGCTTGCTATGGCTCCCTGTGGCCCTCAGGGGCAGGTCTCAAATCTTGGTCGAGGAGAAGAGACTAAGGGGTGCCAATCCTGTCATTTACAGGCTGTGTGACCGGGGCCAGTGACCCCCATCTCTGTGCCTGGGCATCTCCATAGTGCAGACAATGTGACCTGCTGCCAGAGCTGCAGATGAGAGATGGCATGTGACCAGCACTATTGTGTTATCAGTCTCCCGAAGACCTTCAGTGTGTTTTCTGCTCAGGCTCCTCGCTGGCATGCCCCCCCTCGGAGGTTAACGGCAGTCATACAGAACCTTCTGCAGTCTCTCGGGCATGCTGCACTTATATCTACGCGCCCTTCTGTCTGCAGTGCCCTGCCCTCCACCCCACCTTAGACTCCCATGTAACTGCCCCTCTTCCAGTTCTCTCACTGAGTGACACCGCCTCGAGGAAGCCCTCCCTGACTCTCCCAGGAAGACCAGGCACTTCCCTATACTGCCCTGGAAATCTGCTCTCCTAGCTCTAAGACCTTCCCTCTGCACACCATGCTGGGCTCATGAGCCCTGGTCTGTCCACCCCACCAGACTGAGAGCACTTGGGGCAGGTGAGTGTTGGGAGGGAAAGAAAAGGAGAGAGGGAGGGAGAAGTCTCAACAAGTTCCAAAAGAGAAGTTCTCAAACATAAAGAGGGACATGGAATTGAGGCAAGCCAGAGCGGAGATGTACCTTTGGTGCTGAATCAGGATGGGGACCGACCTGGCCCATCAGATTTAGCTCTCGCTGGTGTGAGTGATCCTGGCAGGAAACAGCACATACCCCGGGTCCAGGCCTGCAAAGATTTCCTTTTGGGTGTCACCTCTGGGTCCACCTGAGCTTTTAATGCTGATGGCACAGCCCTGGTTGGCTGGACCTCCTGGCCTCTGGCACCTGTCTGTTGACTTCCCTCTAGAACCTTCTGCCTCCCCAGTGCAGGGCTTATAATGAACTCAGTCACTACCACCCTCAGAGCCAACCCTCTTTCCTCCACCGCCATGCAGAGCTAAGTCGGGCTCCAGAAGGCGATCCGTAGGGTGGGCAGGGCCAAGACCCCCCCATTCCTGCCCCGTTTACCTGACCCCTTGGGTCCCAGACTTCCTGCCCAATGTCAGTCCCAGGTCTCTAATTTCCTGGGGGTTCTTCGCCAACCCCTGCCCTATCTGGCCTCAGGGTGCCCCCCTATATTTTGAGATTCAGACTTAATTCTGCTCTCATCTGACAAGTCCTCTCTGAGGAGCTAGCGGGGAAGCCCTTCTAGACTTTTGTGGGGGAGCGTTTCCCAGGAACCTCTAGGCCTCTTGCCTCAGCCCCAGGCTCCAGGGCCAGGCCCCCGGCATATGAACAGGTAAATGAAGAGGGCTACAGGCCCTGTGAGAGGGGGAGGCAGAGCCCCACCGGTGGATGCATCTGAGGAGTTGAGAGGAGACACCTGCCGCCAGATATGGGACATGGATACTGGCACCAAGGCTCCAAAGAAGGTGCTCCTCAACCTCCTTCCAGCAGCCCCCATTCGGCCTACAGTCTGGTGCCCTCAGCCGAAGTCAGAGCAGGGGGGCCCTGCCCTCACCCGCTATCCCCCTTGCTCACTGTACTCCTGGATCTCTAGCTCCCTTCTGTTCCTCAAACACTCCAGGCATGGGCCTGCCTTAGGGCCTTTGTACTTGCTGTTCCTGCTGCTGGAACATCCTTCCCCGAGACAGCTGCACGGCTTGCTCCTTTACCACTTTAGAGTCTCTACTCAGATGGCACTTTTCCGTGGGCCTTCCTCGGCCCCTGGGGAGTTAAAATTGCAAACCTCCCTAAATATTCTCCAGTATCCCTTTCCCCATTCCCTGCTTTATTTTTCCCCATTACACTTAGCACCATCTATCTACCGTAAGCTCCATGCAGGCAGGGGTGTTGGTCTGATATTTATTGAGCACCTACTGTGTGCTAGGCACTGAGGACTCAGCAGTGGACAAGGCAGCCCACACCCCTACCCTCAGCTCTGCCATTTGAGCCAGTGATCAGCCAAGATGCCCAGCATGACTGAAAGCATGCTCTTCGGACTGCCCTTGTCTATGAGAGGGAGTGAAGAAACACCTCTCGGGTCACGGTGAGAACAAGAAGTCCATGACAATGACACATAAACACAATCCCACCACTTTCTCTAAACGACCCTGCGGAGGCAGCAGCATGTCGCCCACTTTATAAAGCGGAAAACAGAAACTCAGACACCCTGTCCACCTCACAATAACCAGCATCTGTTCGGCACAGGCCAGGCACTGTCCTACACACTTTGCAGGGATCACCTCCCTTAATCTCTCACTAACCCTATGGGAGAGATCCTCTTATTATCCACATTTTACAGACAGGGAAGCTCGAGCACAGAGAAGTCAAGCCTGGTGCCAAAGTCACACAGCCAATAGGAGAGCAGAAATCTGAGCCCTTGTGGTCCCATCTCTTCTCCACCAGGCGAGACTGCCCCCCACATTATGCAAGGTAGGGCAGAGCAGGGCACTCCAGAAACGCTCATTCCAGTTGGGAAACTCCTGGACTCTAAAGCACAATAAATGCATATGTGGAGGTGGAGCCTGACCACCACCGCACCCCGATTTGGCCATTTCTGACACAGCCTGCACTGAACCCTTGCTCTGAGCGAAGAAAGCGCTTCCTGGGCCTTCTCACTTCACTGACATGACTCAGGTCCTCTCATTTCACTCAGGAGGGCCCAGAGAGGTGAGGCAGCTTGCCAAAGCTCACACAGCAAGGCGTGGTGAGTGGTGAGCACCTGACTCCCAGCCCAGCACTTTGCTGCTGGCCAGGAGCTGCCTGAACAAAGAAATTCTCTGCTTCTCCCAAACACATAAAACAAGTCCCTAATCCTTGTTATTAATGTAAATAATATTCCAGCAAAGCAAGCAAGCTCCCTGCCTCCCCAAGGGGCTTTGGGGATTACGTCTACAGTGTCCGACACAGCAAGGACAATAACCAATTGACTCTTATTAAAACTCCAATAATGTTGGTGTGATTGCAACTTTGATAAGAGTCCTGCTGTGAGCGGGGGTCAACTACATTAGGAAAATGTAATTAGACTAATAAATTCCAGGCAATCCTTTTTCTTCTCTCTCTATTTGCTCCAAGGAGGAGCCACTCACAAGACCGCATTACTCACGGGGAGGCCCCACCTTGGGCTCTACCTTCAAAGGAAAGTGGATTCTTAGATCCACCTGGGTCTGCCCACAGAAAGACCCCTGGGCTCCCAGAGCGCCAGAGCAGTTGGGACTTACTGCCCAAACAACAGAAAGCTCAGGGAGCTGCAGATGCATGGGTGGGATAGGGGTTTCCTATAGAACCCAAGATGGTACCTTGAGATTCCAAAAGACCAGCTTTGTGGGGTCAGCAAGGGGACCTGAGAGAAGGAGCCGCTTCACCCAAGTCCCAGAGGCCATCCTAGCCCCAAACTGCAGGGTACAAGCCCGTCTTCCAAGGGGAGGCGAACCTTACAAGGAAGTCCCCCCATTTAGAAAAGACCCCTCCACTCCTCCTAACTCCTGACCTTCCAACGTAGAGTGAATTCTGCTGTCACACTTGTGAAAATGCAAACATGCTCTGCTGAGATCCATAGATTAGGGAACAATGTGAGTATTGCACAAATGTCACATGGCTTACGCATCATTTCTTCCACAACAAACACCGGGTGAACAGAAAACCACACCAGCTGAGCTGCGCAGCCGAGGAATACAGGAAACACACACACCTCACCGGACAACGGCCCCGCCCACCTGCACCTGCCACTACAACGTTCCACTCCATTTCCCATGACTTTTCCTCCTGTCACTTCACCAGCAACCAGACGCCCCCCCTCTATCCCCCCCAAGCCTATTTTATATTTTTTCTCTCCGCCCACCAGGTTTTTGCTATCTTTACTTTCCTCTCCCTCTTGTACACACAACGGCAGGCATGGGAACTGGGCGGGCAGCCAGCAGGGAGAGTAGGCGTAACTCCCACATGCAAACTTCAGGTTTTTTCAAGATGAAGCGCCACATTTATTTAGTAGGTATATATTTCTTAACCTTAAACATGGAGAGAACTCAGCCACCTTTCATGAGATTCCTACCCTTTACTGTGTGTCACCGATAAAGTGCCTGAGTGTTGTGCCTAACTCCATATTCCCTGAAACCCTGTGGGATTGTACTGTGCAATTTTGCATTACACAGTGATTCGGAGGCACACATCTGTCTGTCGGGTTACAGCAGAAGGGGTTTTCGCATGCACAAACCACGCTGCGAGGCACGGGTGGTGGAGGATCACGTGCCCATTGCACAGAAGCGGACGTAAAGTCCAGGGTGAGTACAGACTCACCAATCTCCTAGGCAGCTCATGCTGGTCCCCTGGTCTCGGATTTTTATGTTTATTACGCATCTATTCTGTGTCTGATACTATGCTATGCACTTTATAATCAAGCTCAAGGCAAGAAGACAGAGTGAGAACAAACTTTAGAGTTCCTGAGTTCAAATCCCAGCTCTACAGTTTAGCTTTGTGACCTCAAGCAAGTTATGCAACCTCTCTGGGCCTCGTTTTCTTGTCTGTGAAATGGGAATAGTTCACAGAGAGGTTGTAAGGATTACAAAATTTAAAAATGCAAGAGGACATTTACTGTTTTACACTGTGACCTGAAACAAGGTCTGGGGCAGAGGAACCACCCTAAAAATGTTGGCTACTCTCATTATCAGGGCTTACCCTACAGACTGTAGATTCCAGTGCTAGCTGAAAGGTGGCAGGGGATGGGAGTGTTGGGTTGGGGGGTGAGGCTCTTGCAGTTAGACCCAGCTGCAAATCCTGACTCGCCAACTTCCTCCTTTGTGGCCCCAGACAGGTGACCTGGGCTCTCAGCCTCAGTCTGCTCATCCATAAAGTGGGGTAACAGTTGCATGCCCCTTGCAGGGTGGCCGTGAGAATTCATGGGATTCCCTGTGCCAGTCGTTCGTGCAGAGGGCCCAGCACACGAAGCCCAGACAAGGCAGGAGGTATAACCCCAGACTGCCTCTGCCTGTGGGCGTGGGTCCGCCTCATCTGAACATACCCGTTCTCCCAGTGAGTTTCCCCAGAAATGTCCCTCCCCCAGGCCCTAGAGCGCAGTAGCCCCACAGGTGCAGGAAGAGAATCCACTCTGGCTTCCTGGGCCTTCTGAAGGTCATCCTCAGGACCACTGACTCCTTGCCCAGGTGGATGTCTCTATATCTCGTTGGAGAAGGTCTCTGACACTTGGGTAGCCCAGACTCTGCCTCCTAACGTCCATCACTCCCCAAAGATGCCGGCACCAGGGTTTGGGGGAAGACTTCCCCACAGCAAACTGCTGGTGGACAGGCCATGTCCCAGAGGACAGGCTTCTCCCTGACCCTCCCAGGCCATACCCTAGCCCTGGGACAGGAGGCCGGGACTACGGTGGACATGAATGAACACTGCTTGAAAACCTACTGGCCGCCAGGTACCAACTAGGCATTTTATATAGAGTAACAACTACTCCGTCAGGGAGATCCTCTACTTCCACTTTACAAATGGGGAAACTGAGGCTCAGAGTGGTTAAATAACCTTTCTACCCTGGAGCACAAAGGTAGGAAGAAGCAGAGCTGGGAGGGGACAAGATCCAGGACCGAAGTCCATGTGTTTCAACCAAGCATGCCTGCCCGCCCAGCCAGAGGGTGTATCCAGGTGTCCTGCTCATCTTCTACCCCCCAGCTCACCCACCAGTTCAATGGGGGCAATGCTGGCCCCATGCACATCACTGGATTATTCAAGAAGCAAGGAAGAGGGTAAGGGGCTTTGAGTATTAGGAAAAGGGACCTTGAGAAAATAGGACCCCCCCCACACACACAGACACACACACCATGTCCCCAGTGACCAGAGCCGCAGGAACCCAGCTCAGACCCAGCAGCGTCTGTTCATCCAGCAAGCCAGCCTCCCCCAACAGTGTGTCAGGGGCATCTGGCCTCTGCCTGAGCACTTTTAGTGACAGGAGCTCACGATGCCCAAGGCAGTCTGTTCCAACGAGTTGCTAGAGGCCTCAGAGCAAAAAATCCACCTCCCCGTCAATTCTGCCCACAAATACCAGAGGATACCCCCGCTGGGATAACATCTTCCCTTCCTGAGCGTGATTATTATGCACGCTCTCTCCCCCGGCCCAAATCATCTCTTTCTGGGCCAAATATTTTACTGCCTCCAGCCCACCCTCCCAGGATGAAAAGAATAATGGCCGAAGATAGAGGTAGTATCAGTGACTAACACTTAATGAACACATAATCGGCGTTATCCTACATCGGGAGTCAGCAAACCATGGCCCATGGGCCAAATCCAGCTCACTGCTGGCTTTTATATGGCCTCCGAGCCAAGAGTGGCTTTGGCACTTTTAAAGGGTTGGGGAAAAAAAAAATCAGAAAAAGAAGGCTCTTGGGTGACACATGAAAAGTATATGAAATTCAAATTCTATTATCTATAAATAAAGTTTTATTGGCACACGACCATGTCCATCATTTACATATTGTCTATGGCTTCTTTCAAGTCCCTACAGCAGACTTGATGAGTTTGGCAAATGAGACAGCCCACAAAGCCTAAAATGTTTCCTAGCTGGTCCTTTACAGAAAAAGTGTGCCCCAAAAGTTCGCTGACTTATATTCTATACATTTTACATGTACCATTTCAATCTTACAATAGCCTATGAGGACGTTAGTACTATAGTCTTCATTTTATAGACAAGGATGCAAAAGCTCAGAGATGTTACATAAATTGCCCACGTCCCACAGCCTCACGTGGTAGAGCCAGGATTTGAACTAAGGCAGCTGGACTCCAGTGTCTGTGCCTTACCCGCTCCCCTGGTCTTCCTGGTGGCGGTCTGGGGCTGAGAGCACACACCCCAGCCCCAGGGCAGCCATCCCTCTCCCCCGTTTATGGGCCCTCTTGGCTTCACTGTGCATGGTGGGAATGACCAGAGAAACTGCTTGGCCCATTAGCCACTCTGACCCCCGTACCCTCTTCTAACCCTGTTGGCTCTTTTAGGGTCTTTCCCAAGCCCAACCTAAAAAGGACCAGTGAACCCTCTGCTCTCTGGATACTACAGAACTGATCCACAAGCACCCTCCAAACTGGGAACAGTAGCAGATGTGATATAAAATCAATAGCTCTAGCCAGAGGTCTCTAAAAATTCACAAGAGCCAATAAATCTTGCTCTTGGGCTGCCCACTGGCTTCCAATAAACCTGTCCTGCCCATGATCTTGCAAAGGTAGAAAGGAGAAGTCCCTGGGTCTGTGGTCCAGGTTAGAGAAATCTCAAGGCCACCCGCCCTGCTTTTCTCTCTCCAAATCTACGAGAGGAGAAGGTAGCATGCTCTGTTGCCATGGAAACTAGGCTAGGCTGTGTCTGCACCAGGAAGGATTAAAGACAGACCTAAGAGGCAGAGGTAGTCCAGAGGGACAGAGACAGGCTCGGGGATTCCTAATCTGTGATTAAAGTTTCTCAAAGAGGTTTCTACCCCATCATTATTTCTGAGCTCAGATGCACATTACAAACCTCAGGTTCATCAATAAATACAAATCAATAGATCTAGAAGGCAAATATTTGATTTTTATTTATATGCATATGAAACATAGCTGTATCTCATCCAGCTGGAAGAAACCCAAATGATCCAGCCCTGGCATTGCCAGCTGGTGACCCACCGGCCGATTTCAGCCCAGGAAGCTGCTTTCATTGGCCTGTATAATTTTTTTTCCAAAAATTTCTAAATGAATCACTAACATTTAAATTTTGAAACATTTAAGAGCGCAACTCAGGTTTCTGGCTTTCCTTAAAATAATTCAAAGGTCTGGCAATAGCAGCCCTATATAGTGACAACAGGTTAGCCCTAAGCAGGAATTGCCCCTACAGGCAGGGCAGGTGCCCGTGGGGCGCCTACACCCCCAGCATCTTCTTCCCTTGCCCATTTTACACCTTTGTCTTTCCTGGTAGGCGGAGGGCCCCTGCAGGCATTTGCATTCATGATACCCCACCTTGAGTACCACCACTCCCATTTTACTAGTAGAAACACTGAGTGAGGCCTATGGAGAAGAAACGTCTTGCCTAAAAGTGCAACGGTGAATTCATGACAGGGCTGGCCTCTCATTGTCCAGGGTAGGACTCAGCTCAGACCTGTCTGGAAGGAAAGTCTAGAGGTGGGGTTAATATCTGTCAGCTACAAACGTGTCTAAGGTGAAAATTAGATTTTTCTGCTGACTCCAGTTCTGCTAGCTTTGTTCTAGCACTTTGTAGGGGGGTGGGGGGTAGAGACTCCTTGGACCCGCTGCAACCCCGCTGCACTGGCCACACCTGCCTGTCCCAGACATGCTCTACGGTGCCCAAGAATACGGAGGAAGAAAAGTAAGTGGGCAGAAGCCCAGAGCAGCTCAGCAGCCTGCCCGGCTTCACAGCTGATGATTCTGTAACCCGGACGAGGCGAGAACGTTAGCCAGGCCTGGGATCAAACCCCCTCTTGGCTACTTGCTGGCTGTGGGACCTTGACCAAGTCACCTGACCTCTCTGAGCTGCGGTCTCTCTCTCTGTGTAGCCGGGGTAAGCAGCAGTACTATCAAGTCGGGTCGCTGTGCAGGGTCAATAAGACCACAACAAAGCATTTAGTGGAGTGCAGGTACACAGTAGGTGCTCTGCCAAAGCATTCCTCCCACCTCACTTCCACCCCAGCCAGACGCAGCCACCCTCCTAAATCTGACCTCCTCAGACAGGGGTTCAGTTACGCGTTCAGCCTGTAGCTCCAGCAGCACTCCCCACTCCCTCCCAATGACTCACCAGCGGCTCTGCACCTCAACAAAAGCCAGCAGGCTCGACCCTGCCTCCGTGACCCTGCCAAGCCTCACTCGGAGCACCGTCTAAAGACCACCAGGCCCTCAAGGCCCAGCCGGACCCAGCGTGGCTACAACCTCCCCCAGACCCAGAAACCTCTGTCTACTCCAAATTCTGCTCCACCAATCACTCGGAGTAATCTGGCCCTACTCTCTAACACTCTGTGTGGGATAGGCTTGGCCCTTGGCACCTCAAAGGCCAGGACAGCTCACACATCTCTGAGATCCTTGCTGGGGACAGAGGACATGTGTAGCAGCCAAGCACCTGTCCCTTCTTCTTTGGACACCGGCACACCCAAATGCCTTTCCAGGACTGACCTCCCCTCCAAAATGCACTCGTGGCACGACACCACCAAACCAGGACCGGTCACATGGCCCAAACCCCATGCATGAGATGGCTTCTCTCCCAGGACCTGGAATTCCCAGTCCTGCAGAATCATTCCAAGCCAGCTGGGGCCACCCATCCCCATGGGATCTCGGAAGGCTCTTGGTTTCTGGTCTTTCCCAAGCAGTCCTTCTGCCAAGCCTCCGACTCTACAAGCTGCCTCCTGATCACCTCCTTTCCTGATGTTGGCCAGAGCCTACTCCCATGGTTTGCCCAAAAAAGAGCCCTATCTGAATCTCTAAACCTCACATCACATAGACACATGCACACTCAGCTCCCAGAACCAACCCCACAGACACCCAGTCTTGTTAGAGGGACTTGGACACAGCCAGACACACCACGGCCCTCACGCTTTTAGGAAAAGGCCAAGCTGCCAACCACTTAAGTAAGACGGCTTAATGCCTCCTGGTGTCAGCCCACGGAGTCCAAGGGAGCTGAGAAGCCATGAAGTGGGTGGTGGCTCTTGTTTGAAGAGATAAATAAAGGTAACAACAAGATGGAACTGAGCAGATAACATATGAAGCAGGTATTTCTGCAGATGCCAAAAATAGATATTGAGTGCCTAAGCAGGATAAACACAGCATGCACAGATCTTCATTCAATATTCAAAGAGCAAAGGTCTTCCGAAGCACCCAGAGACTAATGAATAAGGCAGCCCAGCGGGCTCCACAGACTAGCGCCCAGGGGCCGTGGCACAGAAGCAGCCAAACTCACCCCCAGCACAAGTGCAGGGAAGGTCCTAGCTGCCAGGGAAGGACACGGAGAAGTTAGCCAGACAAGGAAGGGTCAAGAGGAGAGATTTCTAAGAGACTCCTTAGAACCACCCTGGTCTAAGCAGCTGGTATCGTCTCTCCCCTATACCACCAGCTTCCACGCTGTCCCTCTACCTCTACCTCACCTCCCACAGCCTGCCTTCAACAGTGGGAGCCAGATCATGTCATTCCCTCTGGGGGAAGAGAGACTCAAATGCACCCCCCACCAGCATCTCTGCACTCAGCCTTCTGACCTGACCTCCTACCACCCTCCTCATAGGTCCTCAAGCATGCTACAGGGCCTTTGCACACACTGTTCCCTATGCCTGGAATCTCTTCCCCACATTGTTCTTATGCTTCCCTCCAGTCTCTGCTTAGCCCACCCCTGACCACACTGGCTAGTCTCCCCCTCCCATCACTCCACATTTCCTTTCTATTCTTTTTCCTCCTTAGCTCTCCCACTCTGAAACTGCGTCATTTGTCTGCTTGTGATTTGTCTCCCTCACCGGGAATGGAAACTCCATGTGGGTGGGAAATTTGTTCTGTCCAGGACCGAATCCATAACACCTAGAACAATGCTTGGCAATAACAGAGACCCATAAATAAGGCTGAGTGAGTGAATGAATAAGGAATGAACAAATGGACTAATGAGCTCCCTGAACAAGAAACACTACACATCCCGGAATGCCAACTTTCTGCCATTTGCATGGTGCAATGGTTAGAAGCTTGGTGCCAGAGACTGCCTGGGCTCCAGTTCAGGCACTATCACCTCCCAGCTCCCTGCCCTCAGGTCAGCACTCCCTCTCTGGGCTTCAGGTCCCTCATCGGTAAACTGGGGACCATCAGCGTGGCAGGCTGCCAGGAGGTAAAAAGCATTCCCACTTACAAGGCAAGGAGGACAGTGCCTGGTGAGCCCTCAGAGCCCAAGGTCATGATTTTTGCTTTTATTATCACTCTTCTGTAACAAACTTGAGCCAGGTGGTAGAATCGTCGGCGGGGGCGGGGGGGGGGTCTTCCTTAACGGGGCACCTGCACCAAACGGATGGGGATGGCAAGAGAACACACACCATGGGCACGGGAGATGCAGGTTCCAGTCCGGCCCTGCCGCTCCCATGCCGCACAATGTCCCGGCTTGTGCAACTTCTCTACCCAACCGGGTGAGGGCCATGCACTGCCCCTGGCTGACGGGGCTGCCGCGAGGCTCCAGATTGGACCAGGAACGTGAACACAACCCCAGGGAGACAGGGAACCAACGCATCCCACTCAGGGATCATTACTGGCTCTGCATCAAGCCAGAGTTCAAAGGTGACGCCTCCGACAGACGCCGTGAAGCCCCAGCTCCCTTTGGAGATGTCACCGGTGCTTACGAACCCTCAATTACAAGGGCAGGGAGTGTTCCCGCTACTCACATTTCGGTCACAGTATCATCCAAGAGCTGAGGGTTGTGCCGGGGAAATTATAGTAATTACTCCGCAGGAGGGCTGGCTGTGCGAACTCCGGCTGATCTCAAGCCTGGGGTGAGCTTTAGCTCCCTGGGAGCTGGGGGGACCTCTGCCTCACCTTGGGGCCCCAGGGAACGGCGCCAATATCACTTCATGAACTCACAGCTTCTGTCAAGCCAGGTGGGCAGGCGAGCCTCACAGCTGAGAACAAGGGCATCAGGTCAGGGCAGCTGTGCCCACCTTGTCCACCAAGAGCCAGACCTTACCTCGCCGGTCAGTGGGGACAAGACATTCACACATGCTGTGAAGGAAGCAGGGATGACGGCGTGTGTATACCTAGTCCCAAGCTCAGGGCAGACCCTCCAAAGAGGTGAAACCTGAGCTGGTGTGGGGAGCCAGCCATGGAGAGAGACCGGTTCATAGTGTTCAAGCAGAGGTTGTGGTTTGAAGGCAAGGAGGGGCTGTCCTGCCTCATGAGGTTCACTCCTGCAAAAGTGAGAGCCCCCCCCATGCCAGCCCCCGTCCTAGTCACTGGGAGATCCCCAGCTCCGGGGACCAGGACCGACCAGGATGGGAGGAAGCCACCTGCCACATCCTCCTCGGAGCCCCGGGCTCACTGCTCTTGACCTGCTGCTTTTCACGTGGTGGGGGAAGCATCCAGCACCTCCAGTTGGCCCCCTCTCCCCATGGACTCTGGATCCCAACAGCATGCCCCTCCCACCTGCCCTCTGGCTGGAGCCCCCCTGTTGCTGCACAGCTGTCCACTGAGAGTTAGGAGTCCCCAGTTCCTGAATCTGGGTCTCAGCCACAATCCCCTGGGGGAGCTTGTGACAAAGTACAGGGAGACCCAGATCCAACCCCGGGTGATGGATTCTTTGATCTGAGCAAGGCCAGGATTTCATTCCGATGCTTGGGAACCATAGGCAAAACCCTCCTCCATCCATTACACTCAACCATGAGCTCACCGGGGACAGAAACCACCTCCCCAAGCCCTATATCCCCAGGGCCTGGCACACAGTAGGTGCTCAGGGAAAGGTATGTGCTTAGCAGAGTGAGTGGAGAAATATTTAACTAGATCAAAGCCCCCCCTCCCTGCCCCAAAGGTCACCAGTGGTCCACTGTGCTCCCATCAAGCAAGACACAGGGGTGACCTGCTCTGAACCTGGCCACCCGGGCTAAGTGGAAGAAAGGGGAGGGACCAGAGATCTGGGCACAGAAATGCCTGATTCTGAGCCTCAGTTCCTCATCCTGAGAATGGGAGCACTGACTCCATCTCCTATAAGGAGCAGAGAATTCAAGGCTCAGGGGATTGTGATCCTGATAGGTGAAGGCCCCTCAGAGGCTCCCAGCCCAGCCCTTCCCACCTGAGAATGGCCCTCTCTGTCCACCTGAACAATGGGCATTGGCCCCCTGCTTGAATACTCCCAGCAATGGGATGCTCACCACCTTACTAGAAAACCCATCGCACCATGAGGCAGGCTGGCCCGGAGCAGCCCCAGAGCCCACGCTCACACTGACGCCACAGAGAAAGCCTCCAGGAGGCGGCTCTTCCCAGGTGCTTTCTGCCACTGCCGGGGGCCCAAAGCCCAGCACCATCCCGGGCTGTGGGCAGGGGCACAGTGCGAGCAAAGAGGCCACAGTCCTCTGCAGGAGGCTCCCTGGAAAGTCGGAAGGGAGAAGCAGCTGCCGGGCCTCGCAGCACACCAGCTTCTGCATGAACTCCCCCAGGGAGCCAGGGGTCAAAGTTGGGAGGAATGAGGGCCTCGAGACAAGGAGAATTTTTTTTACAGAAATATGCAGCTATTAAAAGGCAGGCTCTTGGGCTACGCTGGGGCTGCAAACAAAGTGGGGCTTGTGGACGGCCAGGAGCATGTGGGTGAGACAGGGAGGGGAGGCTGGACCAGACATCAGGCTGGGGCGGGGTGGGGGGCGGTCCGCTGGGGGCCCTCAGGAGGCTGAGCCACTGGAAAGACAGAGGGACCTTCAGAAAGGAGGACTGCAGGGTCATACCCAAGGCCTGCCCCACAGCTGCCCACCAAGGGGAAGGACCAGCCAGAGGCTTGCGCACACATCGAGGGGCCCCTACTCCGCTGCACCCATGTGGCTTTGTTTCCATCTTCTGCCGTCTGGGTCTGGGACACATCATCTAAAACCATGATGACCAAGATAGGAAACATAGAGGACTCATTGTCTCGTTTAACCCTGGTGGCCCCCCTGAGGTTACCCACCCCACTTAGCAACAGGGAAACTGAGTCTCAGACTGAGGCGCAGCGCCCCATCTCAAAGTTCCCCAAGGGCAGACACCCACCTCTCCACATACTACACCTTGTCAGCTCCAAGGCTCTCAGCCTCTCGTTCTTGGCAGGGTTGGAGGGTGGGATGAACATTAAGGATCATTTTGCTCCAAGCCTTCTCATGCCCAAGGCACGCTCACAGACCCAGAAGCCCTAGGAATCCTCCCACGGAGAAGGCCTCTAGCTAATGAAGAAGTGGGAGGAGAAAAATGTAACCAGCCCCTGATGATATATCTCCTGGCAGAGGAGGCATTCACAGCCCCTTCCTTCTTCTGGGAAGAAAGTCACCAGACTCCCCTCTCTGGCCGGAAGAAAGGGGCCCTGGGAACCACAGAGAGGGCCCGGGGTCCTGCATCCAGGGCTCAGCAATGGGGAAGGGAGGCCAGAGTGGGGCACCAGGGGGGGAGCTCCGAGGTTCCTGGGGATCCCCATGCCTGGGCCGGGAGGAGGCCGGGAGGAGGATCCAAGCCTCCCTGAGTTTGGGTGGGAGAACCACGGGGCAAGGACATACAAATATGAGGGAACCAGGGCTGTCATCTGCTCAGCGGGCCCTTCTGAAGACCCCAGCACCCCAGCACCCCTTCCCTGCCCCCACATAACGCCTATTGCTTCCGCTGAAGATTCATCGGAGTGCTGAGCACTGTCTGAGATCATTTTATGCCCGGGTTTGCTTGCTGATCATGTGCCTCCCCTGCCCAACCAGAGGCACCACGAGGGCTGGCTTCTGGCTGTGCCGGCATCTCCTGCCCCTGGCATAGCATCTGGCATGAGAGGGCATGGGTCAATAAGTAAGTGCTGACTTCAGTATAATACAGCCTGAAACCAGCTGGACCCTCTCTCCACCCAGCCCAAACCCTTAAACCTGGTTCATGGCAGGTAAAATCAGGGCAGCTGACAGTTACGTTGCCATCCTGGCATCCAAGGAGGTAGGAGCTGGGGGAAGGTTTGGGGGAACAGAGGAGCAGGGAGAACCAGTGACCAGGAGCCATGCCCAGGACCACCACAGGAGTGCCCCGACGGAGACCCCACTGCCCACCACAGACATGATACCCAGGCAGGAATGAAACCACCAAAAATCCCGCTGTTGTCCCAGAGCCCATCGGCACCTTTCCCAGGTACCCACCCAATCACAGGGGCAGGGGAGAATTCCAGAGACTTGGCTCGCTCCAGCCTCAAAAGCCTCCCCTCTGCAGAGGTCTCAGTCCTCAGGGACAGGAGCCTGAAGCAAGGGATACACATCCCAGCCCTTCTCCTTGCCTGACCCGAAGAGGCGAGCGAGGAGCCAGCCACATACTCATTCCACTGTCGCCCGGCCCTACGAGTCAACCTTATCATCCCCACTCACAGGGAGGGAAACTGAGTCCCCACGAGGTCAGGGTCCTGCCCAGCAGCACAGCCAGAAGCCAGATGGTCCCCTCCACAGCTGATGAGTGACCAAGTCATTGGGAGGATCCAGGGGCTGGGGAGGCTCAGGGAGAAGGCCTCCCCGGGGCATAGGGGCAACCAGGCCAGAGGGCTCAGCTCCTCATGCCAACCCAGCCCCCCAGCTCGGCTGGCCCCTGCCCTCCACCCCCCTCAGCCCCAGGCCTGTGGCTCCAGAGTCAGACACCAGGGGCCTTCAGGCCCAGTGCAAACCACTGCTGAGTGGTCACACTTGAACCACCTGGCAGAGAGAAAGGGACCGGGGGAGAGTTACCTGCCCCAAGCAGAGCCGTCCCTGGAAGCACTGAATTCTGATGGCTCCTGGCCACACATATGGGCTTTTCTATAGCTGACTCTGAGGCATGCAATTGTGGCCAGCTGTGGGGGCCTAGGAATGAGCCTATGGTTTTAAAGGGCGCACGGGGTGGGGGGGCTGGTTTGTGCTTGACAGGCAGGTGGGCAAGGGAGGCAAGGAGGAACAGAATGGCCTTGAGAAGACCCCTGACCCAGCAGGCAGGAGACTGTGTGCCTTCAGACGCTCAGGCTACAGAGCCCCGCATTCGAGGGTTTGGACCCTGTGAACCCCTCTCTCCAGGGAGGGGCAGTTCACCTCCACCCTTTGTCCTGGGGACTCAGTTATATTTGAGTCCCTTCCAGCAAGACCCACCTTACTGGCCCTCTGCAGCCACTAGAGCCGCCGTTACCCCCAAAGTACAGTCCTGTGTTAAGCATCAGAAATAAGATGAAGAGGGGCGCCTGGGTGGCTAAGTCGGTTAAGTGTCTGCCGTCGGCTCAGGTCATGATCCCGGGGTCCCAGGACTGAGCTCTCTGCTCAGCAGGCATTCGGCTTCTCCCTTCTCTATGCTCCTCCCCCCTGCTCATGAATGCTCGCTCACGCTCTCTCTTTCTCCAAATAAAATCTTTTTTTTTTAAAGAAAGATGAAAAAGGGGGTAGACTTCTAAGACTCTGTTTCCCCCAAGAAAGCAGGAGCACCTGGGATCAGGTGACCTCAGATGAGCCCCTCAACACCCCCAAACCCTCCTGCCCACAATGTCACCTCCATCCCCAGATGCTGAAGGGGTTAAAACAAGCCAAGCACTAGAGGAAAGCCATATATTAGTGGCAGAATGATGCTGGGCCCCCATTTCCAAAAATCTTCCCGCCCAGTGTTTTTGGGATGGACACCTGGTAATTAATTGTCCCATTTTAAAGATGAAGTGATAGAGGCTCAGCCCTTACATGAACTGGTCCCACGGAGTCTGTGACAGCAAGAACCTGGCCCAGAGAGACTGCAGCTCTGTGCCGGAGCCTGGCTCAGGCCCCAGGGGAAGAAGGGCAGGAGGCAGGGAAAGCAGAGACATGCATCCATTAAGCACCTGCAGTATGCCAGACACTGTCCAAGGCCCTTTGCATCCAGGATCTTTCTAAATGCCACAATGACCCCCAAGGTTCAAATACAGTGCCCCTCTTCTTCCTCCCTCTGCAGAGAAGGACCCACCCCCCAGCAACCCAACCCCCTCCAGCCCAGACCATGATGGGGATCTGGCTCACTCTGATAAGGACATCAGCAACCTTATTTAAAAGTCACTACTCCACATAATTAGAGGCACTTACCCCCTCAGATCCATCCTTCTCCTCCGATTGCTTTTATAGCCAGTAATAACTCTCAAAAATTCCTCAACAGATGGAAATTTTATTTGACTAATCATGGCTGTTTGACTAGCTGGGGTGCGGCAGCTCAGGGCTCAGTCTGGCAGGGTGCCTGCCCACTGAGGTAGCTGTCAAGGGGCTGGGCAAAGAGCCCAGAACCCAAGGCCACCTTGAGGGTCCACTCCTCAGAGGGAAGGCCCAGAGGGCATGGGAAAGTGCCAGGCCCTGGGCAGCACTAGAAAGCTGGGGCCCTAGCTTTTCTGGGTCTAGAGGCGCCTCGGGATGGGGCACCAAGTCACTTCCCCATGCCTCTAGGTTCTTGGTCTCTCGATCCACGATGGTTAGTGCCAGGAAGAAAGTGGGACATCCTAGCTTAAGCACCTAATAATAAAAGCATGCTGGCTACCACCCACTATGCACCTGCTCAATGATAGCCCCATGCCCAATGCCCACAGGCATTATCCCATTCAGTCCTGCCCACAATCCTACGGATGCATGAGAACATTCCCATTTCACAGATTCGCATCTAGATGATGGAGCAAAGTCACAGGCCTGGAGTCACTAGGCTGAGCTGCCACCTCCATCTGGGGAGTTAAGAGTTGGTGCCCATCCCCCCACTCACACAGGACCAAGAGATCCTTCTAGAACCCACACTGAATTTCATCACTGCTATAAAAAAAAAAAAAAAAAAAAAACAGGCCCACAAAACTCCCAGTAAGCCCTCAGCACTCTCTAGCCAAGATGAAAGCCCCTTAGGCTGGCCTTCACAAAAGACCCCATCCGAAGTATCTATCCAAGAGATAATAAACGTATTACACCGAAAGGCTGGTCCAGTGGAGAATGTGCAGAGCAAATTATTCCTAACAGCCCCAAACTGGAAATATCACATGAAAATGGATGAACAAACGATGATTTATAACGCGCAACGTGAATCACTGCAACCAATCAGGAGGGAGGATCCACACAGTAATTTGAATGGGAAAAGTTCCATATTAGGAATGATTCACTGTAATAGAAGACTGGATTCACAAGAGACTGGCTAGAAAGAATTAGAGAGAACTCTAGAGAACAGTACGCAGAAAGAATCCCTGACACAGAGCCCCTAAGGAGCAGCTCACCCGGGGCTGAAGAGAACCCCCAAGGAAGCATCCCCCTGCGCCAGGCTGAAAGGTGTCCCCCCAAGGCTGAGCTAGAACCCCCCAGGAAGTACACGTACACACACCCCACCCACACACCACACAGAAACACTCACCACACCACACACACACACTCACCACACCACACACACACGCACCATACCACACACACACATGCACCACAGCACACACACCACACACACACACCACACCACAAACACACACACGCACCACACGCACCACACCACACACACACACACCATACCACACACCACACCAAACACACACACACCACACACACATCCATCCATCCATCTATCCATCCATCCATCCATCCACCCATCCATCCATCCATCCATCCATCCA
>NW_027397080.1:24300273-24346339 GCF_003265705.2 Callorhinus ursinus
CACACACACACGCACCAGAACATACATACGCACCGCACCGCACACACACACAAACCACACCACACACAATACACACACCTCACCACACACACACCACAGCACACACACAAGCACCACACACACACACACGCACACCACACGCACACCACATGCACACGCACCACACACACACAACACACACCACACACACACCACACACACCACACCACACACACACCACACACACACACCACACATGCACCACACCACACAGAAACACTCACCACACCACACACACACACCACACCACACACACTCACCACGCCACACACACCACCACACACACACACAAGCACCACCTCACACACACACGCACACCACACACACACCGCACACACACACCACACCACACACACACCACGCCACACACACGCACACCACACACACACCACACACACACACGCACACCACACACACACACACACCGCACACACACACCACACCACACACACACACCATGCCACACACACACGCACCACACACACACCCAAGGCTTAGTTAGAACCCCCAGGAAGTACACACACACACACACACCGAGGGCCGCCACCCAGACTTTGTTTAACCAGACATGCCTGTCGCCCACCACATGGCAAACGCTTGGCTTGGTGCCACACTGGTGGAACTTGCTAGAAATCCACCCTGGGGGCCTTACCAGAAATCTGCCCTGAGGGATACCACAAAAGCCGCCTCCGGGGAGCCACCTCACCTCAGAACTGCCTCCTCCTGCTGGGGGAGCTGCGGGAGTCTGGGAGCCTCGAATCAGGAAGCAGGGCCCTGTGCGCCGCATGGGCTCCCCAGCGCCCTCTACTGACGCAGATTGGCTGGCCGGCCGGGAAGGAATTTAAAGGGCCCAGCTCCATTTCCACCCAGCAGGCAGGAAGGATCAGGGATAAGTCTGGAGCGGCCAAGGCGATCAGGGATAAGCAGCACACTCCATCCCTTTGACTCCTCAGCTTCCATAGGAACCCTCCTCACACAACCGAACTCCTGTAAACACGACTCCGTATTTCTACCCAAGAAGACACAGCTATCATTCTTATACTTGCCATAAAACAAAACTAAGAGCCCCAGAAGTCACCGCGGACCATATTTATTACTCCTCAAACTCGGTCACAGTTCCACAGGATATTCTGTCACCTAAAGACAAAATTATAAAGTTCGCTTCCCAAAACTTGCATGTAAAATAAAAATGGAGGGGCGTCTGGGTGGCTCAGTTGGTTAAGTGTCTGCCTTCCGCTCAGGTCATGATCCCAGGGTCCTGGGGTCGAGCCCCACGTTCGGCTACTTGCTCAGCAGAGAGTCTGCTTCTCCCTCTCTCCCCTGCTCATGCTCTATCTCTTGCTCTGGCTCTTTCTCAAATAAATAAATAAATAAAAGCTTTAAAATAAACAAATGAACAAACGGAAAGTGTAGAGAATGGTTCATGGCTAAGTATGTTTACATCTTGTGATTACTCATTCAGGAACGGGGGCGGATAACCTGGGGGTGGGTCCATGGGCCAAGGGGACCCCCATGCATCAGGCTCCACTTTCTACCGCCTGACCACCATAAGCCCCCACTTTGACTTCGGGGCCAGAGTGGCATTTTGTGTCCCCAGCAATCAGTGTTGATCCCTGACCCGCCTGCCTATTTCTTTTTCCACAGTCCATGTCACTCTGATAAATGGCCCAGGACCCTCTCGGGAGGTCTGGAGGGATATTTACAGTAAGTACTTGCAGCAATGATAGAACTTCTTCCTCAAGGGGAAGGGCTTTCTAGGTTTGTGAGTTGACAGGTATGGAAACTGGAGGAGAGGCAGAGACTCTCTGTCATGGCGATGCACGTCAGGTTTTGGCTACCAGACCCAGAGCTTTTTATGTCATATATATCAAGTAGTACTCTCGTAGGCTGCAATTGATTTCATTCCCAGGGACACTGTGATCCACCAGCCACCAGCAAGGATCCCTATGGGCCAAGGCATTCTGATTGCCCGTACAGCCCTGTTGCTTGGCAGTGGATATGCCCACCTTGTCCTCACTGGTGATGTGCTGCCCCTTGGTCTCTGCTACTCCAGGAAGCTCAGGGAGCCAGTCTCAGCGGAGGCAGCCTCTAAAGTCACACCCAGCCTACAAAAGCCATGGAGCATTTCAAGGATGCTCCCCTCAGTCATGTATCTCTCGATGCCTCTGTCCTCTGCTGCTTCTTATGAAACATAGTTGGCAGGGGGTTTGGTGCAGACCACACGTAATATATCCAGTCCAGCATTCCTATCTCCTCACGCCTTTGGACTCCCTCTTCCATATCATGATGCTGCTTCATTAACCTTAGGCTACTATTGGGCCCAGATGTCAGTCAATCAACCAAGTAAGCTGTTAGGGCCACGGTCAGCAGCACATGCCAACAACCAAATCCTGAATCTCCAGGAAGTGCATCCATGACAATGAATTCTGCCCAACCTAGTGTGATATCCTGCCCTCTTTGGTCTAAAATCCTTAAAATCTGGGTGCCCGGGTGGTTCAGTCAGTTAAGCATCTGCCTTCGGCTCAGGTCATGATCCCAGTCCTGGGATCGAGTCCTGGATCAGGCTCCCTGCTCAGTGGGGAGTCTGCTTCTCCCTCTCCCTCTGCCCCTCCCGCACTCATGCGTGTGCACACAGGAGCTCTTGCGCTCTCTCTCTCAAATAAATAAATAAAACCTTTTTTTAAAAAAAATAAAATCCTTAAAATCTACTCCTACATGTGGTCCCCAGAATTCTGTTGATATGTATTAGCAAACCTTGCAATTCTTGGGGAGCTTCCTCTTGTGTCCTAGTGAGTCACTGCTGAGATTTCGCCCTTAGTAGAGGCTAGTGACAAACTAGGGATAGTTTTGGTAAGTCTCCAGGAGAATGAGCATCCCCTCTCAAGATATCTGCCCCCACTGAGGTAATCATAGGGTTTTTAAAACAGGAGGAGAAATAGCCTCCTCAGACATGGGCAGGAAGGCCACCACCAGCAATAAGGGGCACCTGGAGCCACGCGGGGTTTAAGATTGTCAGTTTCATCGGGGGCCAACAGATGTCCCCCTTCCCTGTTTCAGGGCCCCTTTCTTTCCCAATCAATGCCTTAATTTTCACCGGAGAAATCTGTCAAGATGGTGAATTCCATTGTGGTTGTAATTTGGCAACCAACACAATTAAATTTTATGTTTGATTTCCAGCAAATACCAGCCCTGCCGCTGTTTAAAAAAAAAAAAAAAAAAGAGCTCCTGTAAAGGCTGTCATGATGGCTTTCTAGTCCTCAGACCGTGACCTGAGCTGAGCCAATGGACCTACGCTTGTCATCTCCTCTCTGTAAGTTCTAGAGCTCTCAAAAGAATCCATCGCACCCCCTACCGTCCTTAGAGTCATCACCACTGCCATTAATGGTCAGGGGAAGCATCACTCTGGCTCCCAAGGGACGTGTCTCGGTGGCACTTCATCTCAATCAACCACGGGTGATAGCTTGATTAATTGCAGGGCCACCGCATGCTTTGGGTGACTAGCACCCCGTCTCCTATCAGCAAGGAGCTCAGCACCATGTTCCAGCCCACGAGAAATCCAGTCTGCAAATCTCATCTCTGCAGACCCATCTCCTGCTATCACCACGACACCAAGTCTATACTGGTTCGGGTCTAATCAAGAAAAAGAAACCACACAGTAATTCCAACAGGAAAAGTTCCACATGAAGAATTATTAACTTCTAATAGGGGATTGAATGAATGTGGCATTGGCTAATAAAGAATAAAGAGAACTATAATTAATGTAAGAATAGCAGCTGAAGGAGCAGCCACAACCCAGAGAGCTGAGATAGAGCCCCTAAGGAAGAGACTCCACCCAGGGCTAAGATAGAGCCCCTAAGAATGCCACCCCCCCAAGAACAGCCCCCTTGAGGGGCTTTGGTAAGACCCTCAAGGATGAGTCCCCCCCCTTACACACACACAGAGATGAAATAAATTCCCCAAGAAAGAGTCCCCTAAGGCTGAGGTAGAGCCCCCAGGAAAGAGCACCCCCATTCAGGGGCAGAGATAGACCACCAAAGTAGAGCCTCCCAGGAAGAGATCCCCCCCATATCAGGCTGAGGTAGAGCCCACAAGGAAGAGCCACCACCCTGAGCTGATATTGAGCATAAAGCCCCCCAAAAAGAAACCCCCACCAGGCTGAGATACCCCCGCAAAGAGGAGCTTCCCCCAGAGCTGAGGAAGAGCCCCCACCCCCACCCAGGACTGATACAGAACCTCAACGAAGAGAACCCTAGGGCTGATTTAGAGCCCCCCCAAAAGAGACCCCCACCATGAGGCTGAGATAGCCTCCTCACTACCTGGGGCTGAAATAAGGCCCCCAGCGAAGAGTCCCCTCCTAAGGCTGAAAAAACTCCCCAAGAGAAGCCCCTGAGCTGAGGAAGGATCCCCTAAAGCACACACACACAGGGCCGCCATCCAGACTTTGTTGAACCAGACATGCCTGTGGCCCACCACATGGCAAACGCTTGGCTTGGTGCCACACCGGTGGAACTTGCTAGAAATCCACCCTGGGGGACTTACCAGAAATCTGCCCTGGGGGATACTGCAAAAGCTGCCTCTGGTGAGCCACCTCACGTGGAAACTGCCTCCAAAGTGGTGCTGGGGGAGCTGCGGACCCCTGTGCAAGGCCAGAGCCAGGCACTGGAGAGGCTACACGAGCTTTGGGAGCCTGGGAGCCTTGAATCAGGAAGCAGGGCCCGTGTGCCACATGAGCTCCCCAGCGCCCTCTACTGACCCAGCTTAGCTGGCCAGCCGGGAAGAAATTTAAAGGGCCCAGCTCCATTTCCAACCAGCAGGCAGGAAGGATGGGTCTGGAGCGGCCAAGGCGATCAGGGATAAGCAGCACCCAGTGGAATATTACTCAGCAATGAAAAAGAAGGGATTGCTGATACATGGATTAAAATTATAGATAATTAGGTTGAGTGAAAGAAGCCAGACTCAAAACCAGCACATTCTGTAAGTTCCCACTCCCATGAAGTTCAAAAACAGGCAAACTGGTTTACAATGACAGAAATTTAAAAACAGGGTGGTGAGGGAGGCATTTTCCTAGAAAGAGGCACAACCTTCTGGGGGGTAAGGGACACATTCTCCGTTATGAGCGGGACAGTGGTAACAGAGGTGTAGACATTTGTGAAAACCCTTCACACTGAACATATAAGATCTGTGCATCTCCTGGCAGATCAATTAGAACTCAGTTCTTAAAAATTAGCCCCAAGAGGCGCCTGGGTGGCTCAGTTGTTAAGCGTCTGCCTTTGGCTCAGGTCTTGATCCCAGGGTCCTGGGATCGAGCCCCCCATCAGGCTCCCTGCTCTGCGGGAAGCCTGCTTCTCCCTCTCCCACTCCCCCTGCTTGTGTTCCTTCTCTCGCTAGGTCTCTCTCTGTCAAATAAATAAATAAAATCTTAAAAAAAAAAATTAGCCCCCAAAGGTTTGGTTTCAAGTCCAGTCTCTGTGTACTACCTCCACATAGTAGGTAAACAAATACGTTTGAGTAAATAAATACAGGAGTGAATCACGCAACGCACTCTTCACTTTCCTCACATCAAACAACTTGACAGTACCCCCAAATCACTAAGCTGCAGTGGTTCCCCCCATCTGCAATCTCACTTCTGGTGGCTTCGGTTACCCACAGTCAGGCCCAGTCCAGAAGCAGGTGCCCTTCCTTCTGATGTACGGTCAGAAGGTTAGTAGTAGCCCAACGCTCCGTCATGGTGCCCCTGTCATGCACCTCGCCTCCTCTCATCACACAGGTGTTTTCTCACCTCACGTCACCAAAGAGGAAGGATGAGTACAGTACAATCAAGTATTCTGAGAGAAAGAGAAAGACCACGTTCACATAACTTTTAGTACAGTATATTGCTATAATTGTTCTATTTATTATTAGTTGTTGTGAACCTCTTATTGTGCCTAATTTATAAGCTTTATCATAGGTATGTATGAGAGAGTTTGGTACTATTCACAGTTTCAGGCATCCACTGGGGTCTGGGAACGGATCGCCCCTGGGTCAGGTGAGACTACAGTACTGGCCTGCTTTTCCGGGTTCCCATCACTGCCTGCTCTGAGCTCAGGAGCAGCTTCTATTATACTGATGTGAGCTTCAGAGAGGCAAAAAATACTCCCAGAGTGACCAGCATGTCTCAAGTGTTCTGTGCCTGACCGTGGTTTTGATGCTCTCATGTTCAAAACGAGCTATGCAGTAGTTCCTTCTATCATCCCCATTTTACAGATGAGGAAGCTGAGATACAGCTCGCCTCAGTGTCTGCACTCTTAACCACTTTGTGTCTGGAGTCAGACTGTCCTGGGTTCAAATCTCCCAACTCTGCCACTTGCTAACCCTGGGTCTCTGGCAAGACAGCGCATCACCCCGAGCCTTGCTCGACCCATCCCTGAAACGGGGAGAACCACATTTTCCCCTTATTGTCAGGAGGTGCAAGTGAATTGACCCGCAGAGAACGTTTAGCCCAGTGTCCATCCAGAGCAAGTGCTCACCGTGAGTAAACAACAGATGTCATCAATTCTAAAAAGCAAAACATGTTTTCACATGTTAATATCTCTGAAACCAGAATATACCAATGACATCTCCCCATCTCCTTGGACCGTGCCAGTCATGACACAGATATCAGCGCCCGTGTGAGAGCAAACCTGGTCAAAACTGTTAGTACTGTTGTCACTCCCATGTCTTAGGAAGTATCAAATAGCTTTCAGTAAGAATGAAATAAAAAATATAATGAGCTGAGAAAGCGTCGTGGCATACTTTAGTTGGCAGGTGCTTTTCTGTCTTAGTGGCACACTAAATTAACGGTGTGTCTTACAGTTGATGGTTTCTTGGATTTGATGAAATGCACCACAGTATTATCATCGCTGTCTGTCTTCCCTGCTGCGGACAATTGGATTATTGTACCCTATTCTTCCTGCCTCCCCATCAGACAGTTAGACAGCCTTGCCTTTGTCATGTGACCGCAGTGCCTCCCACCAGTGTGGGGCTCAGCCACTCAAGCAGCAGGATAGCACACCAGTTCCAAAATGCTGCCTTAGGGGACATGGCATGTTTCTGCCCAGCCATGGAAGCGGGCCCTGAGTAGCCACTGGTGCGAGAAGTGCAAGAGACAAGCGTAGCTCAACCTGCAGCCTGCAGCCGACCCCCCGGCCACCCCAGCCATGGTGAGCAAGAGGAGTAATTGCTTGTGAGCCACTGAGATTTGGGGGTGCTATTTGCTATGCGGCACTGACATAGTAGCAATAGCTAATTCATCCACGAAACTACCTGTGCTCTGAGGACAAGACCCATAGCTCATTTATCTCTGTATCTTGATATCCAGACCGATCCCTGGACACAGTGGGTATGGAGGGCACTCAGACAGATGCTCAGAGATGGAAAGAGCAGGCCCGGGAGCCAGACAGACCTGGATTCAAATCTCGGCTCTGCCACTTCCTAGGCCTCAGTCTTCTTACCTGTGAAATGGGGCTCTGAAATCACAGGAGCGAGGGGAGGGGCGGCGATGGGGGTCAGGGAGTTCACTCAGTGCCTTGCACTACCAGGCACTCAGGACACGCACTGCTCCCCCTACCTGAGTAGGCACTTGTGAGTGAATATGTGACTGAGACCCCCCGTAACCCATTTCTGCACTCCAGAACCTGCCAGAAAATTCTCTTCCAGATGTTCCTGGCACATGGCAGGCAGAACCTGGCAGGATAGAAGGTCTGGCAGGAGCCAGGAGAGGCAGTTGCCAAGCTGCTCCAGTGGTTTGCCCCCCACCAGAGGCCCCCTCTTGCCCATTCTATTTCCAACCTGCTTGGCAGCCGGGTGCCCGGCTGGTGCCAGGCTCAAACTTGGCGTATTTTGTGCTCCCCCAGATTTTCTGCCCCAGTTATTTCCTGTGGTAAAGGCAAGGGTGGGGAACACGAGGGGTGAAGGCCTGCCCATCTGGTCCATGCAGGGGGACGGGGCGGGCCAGCTCTCCTGGCAGACGATCTGCCAGCCAAAGTGGCCCACACGCACAGGACCCCTCTAGACCAGCATGTCCCAGGTCACCTGCCATAGGCCCCGCCCTGGGACAGAGTGATCAGCAAGGAACGCCGGATTTCTGCCCTGGCTCTGTCACAGCCTGCTGGTGACCTGAGGCAGGTCCTTAAACTCTCTGTATCTCCATTTCTCTTGTCTCTACAATGAGTGTATCCGGAAAGTCCCCACGGTTCAGGTCAGAGCCTAGCTGGAGCTGATGGGGGGGCCCGTGGAGAGCCCCCCAGGAGCTATGTAGTAGCACCTACAGTCCAGGCCCTCGGAGCAGATGACCCCGAAGGAGCTGTGTGGTGGGCACTGAGAATCCCTGCTTCCTGGCATATGGGGGCTGGGGGTTCGGGGGGCTCCTCTCCCAGCCCGACCCTCTCTGATACCTTTCCACCGAAGAAGCCCCACAGGGCCATGGCCAGGGAAACAGACCGCAGTAGACTTTCCCCCTGACCTTCTCTTTCTGTGGCCTCGGAGATGCCCCAGTTCCTGGCCTCCCCCAGCCCTGCTCATTAACTAGCCCTTTGTTGCCATGGTTTTTCTGAGGCTTCCTCAGACAGCGAGCCCAGAAACAAGCAGCAAATCAGAGAATCGGTCAGTCTTGGGCTGAAGGGGCTACAGAGGTGACCTACACACACATACACACCCCCTACACACACATACACGTGCACACAAACGTGTGCACCCATATGTGCATGCACGCATGTATCGCACACCCCACACGTGCACTGCGTGTGCGTATTCACAGACACACACGTACATGTGCATGTATACACACGTGTGCACACATGCACTCACACACACGCTGATCCTGTGCCTCAGCCCCACACCACCCCGTGCATGCCATGGCTACTCCCTCTCCCAGAAGCCCAGCGACCGTCACCACCACCATCACATTTTCTGCCCCTCCCCCGCTCCGCCCCTGCTGTTTCCCTTCTGGCAAAGCCTTCAGTGCCCACCAAGGTCAGTAAGGCTCAGGGGGCACAAATGGCTATGACTGGGCAACTGGGAACCAGAGGATCATCAACCTTGTCATACCCTTGCTACGTGACCCCGGGAGTGGTCATCGATATCGTTATTTATGCTGTCGCTGTTTTGTCACATTCCATGCGGCCTTCAGGCCGCGTCATGTACATACATGTACACAACGCGTATGTGTTGTGCTGACCTGAATTCATCCTCACAACAAACCTACAAGAGAGATCCTGTCATCCCTGTATGTTCTTTATCCACTAGTGGGTGCCAAATTACCCCAAAACTTAGCAGCTTAAAACAACAAACGCTTGTCATCTCATGCAGTGTCAGAGGCTCAGGACCCCCCGGAGCGGCTTAGCCAGACGACTCTGGGTCTCCCAGGAGGGCGCAGCAGGACAGTGGGCAGGGCTGCTGTGCCATCATAAGGCCCGACTGCAACTGGAGCATCCACTTCCAAGCTTGTCCACGCCGCTGCTGGGAGGCTACACCACCCAGGCCTCTCCGTGGGCTGCCTGAGTGGTCTCAGGACGTGGCAGCTGGCTTCCCCCAGAGCTGGTCATCAAAGAGAGGGAGAGTGAGGAAGAGAGAGAGAGGACCCAAGACAGGAACTGCAGCATGCTTTATAACCTCCTAGCCTCGCGAGTGGACGCCATGCCTTCTGCCATATTCTGTTGGTCACACAGTCTGAGCCTGGTACAGGGAGGGGGGAGACCGACAAAGGGCGTAAACACCAGGAGGTTGGGATCATTGGAGGCCATCATGGAAACTGGCTCTCACAGCCCATTATACAAATAAGAAACTGAGATTCAGATAAAGTGATTTCCCCGAGGTCACACAACCAGCGAGTGATGGAGTGGGTATTTAGAGGCAGGACCGTCCAACTCCAACATCCACGCCCTTCACTCTGCAGCTTCTCCTCCCTCTGACGTTAACAGTTCCCCAAAGGTTAGAGGTGTTAGAAGTCACACCAGGTGATCTTTAAGGGCTCGTCCATTTGGAAAGTTCAAGGCTTCATTAGCAAGGTACAGAGAGGGACCGGAATCTGTCTCCTGATTTCCAACCACCAGGCTCTCGTCTATGTCAAAGTAGCAGCCCTCAGCCCCAGTCTCAAACCACCTCCGGGTCTCGGTTGCCTCTTCTGGAAAATGGGAGGAAGGGGTCGCACAGACAAGACCTAACAATGGTGCCAAGCACGATGCAGGTGAGGACCCAGATGATAACAAAGACGGTGGTGGTGCCACGGATAGACAAGGAGGATGAAATGATGACAGTGGTCGTGGGAGTGATGGTGACTGGTGACGCATATCTGGAGCACTTCCTACAGAGCTAAGAGCTTACATTTCCCTAGTCCAACAGCATGGGCACCCCGTGCATGCTAGCTAGAACTTCAGAGTCTGTTCCCCGCCCCTGGCCCAGGGGATGGGCATGCACATTTGAGTCGGAGAAGCGTGGAAACTTCTCAGAACCAAGAGCTAGCACAACTATCCGGAAAGGGAAGACCCATCCTTGGCCCCACTTTGCATGTGAGAAAATGGGGAATAGGGCGTTTCCCAGCCAACAGGAATCGAGCCAGAATAACGGTCTTGGTCCTCACCCCAGACCCTTCCCGCTCCTGCCCCCTGGGCTGGAGATTCCGTCTGCCTCTAGGTGAGGTGAGGTTACAGCCTGAAAGCCTGGCCCATCCCTCCTCCATCAGTCGGCCTCCTGCTGCTCACAGCCCCCCAGCCTCGCAGGGCTGTCAGCGGGTATATCAGAGGCGAGGAAGCCTGCCTGGTGAACATTGACCTTGTTCCAAATTACTCCAGGGGAAGGACACTCAGAATCAAGAGAGAGCATTCGGCACAACAACACACAAAGAGTTGAGAAAGAGGGGGAAAAATTAAGTCTTTGAAATAACATTAATCATGATAATGCTTTTGCTGGTTCCCTCCCTTGGTGTTTGCGGATGTTCTTCCGCGAGGTAGGTTTAACCCTGGAGGATCCGGGGTCTCCCGGAGTCCCTAGTGCCACGTTCTCTCCCTCCCTGGGCCAAGAAGCTCTCCCGGTGCCGCCTCTGCACACCTCCTACCAGCCTTCCTAGGTCCGAGTGTCCCTCCAAGGCAAGGTCAAAACTCAGGGGCTAGGCAGAGAAAATCACTGGAGAAAGCAGCTGTCATTGGGACTTGGGTGCCCAGCTCATCCTGGTTCGCCTCATTTTAAAAACTGAAAATCTGGTGTCCCGGGCACCACCTCTGTCCCAGGCAGACCACACAGGGTAGCCACCCTCAGCCTGATCGCTAGCACATGATGGTATCACAGACGGGATTGTGCCCCGCACCCCCTTTCACATGCTGAAGCCCTAACCCCCATGTGACTGTACTGGAGAGTTTAAGGAGGTAATTAAGGTTAAATGAGGTCATATATATGGGGCCCTAATCCTGTAGGATGGGTGTGCTTGTGAGAAGGGGCCGAGACGGCAGGAGTGAGCATGCACACAGGAAAGGCCACGTGACAACACCGGGAGACGGAGCTTAGGAGAAATCAACCCTGAAGTCACCTTGACCTTGGACTTCCAGCCTCCAGAACTGAGAGAAAACAAGGGGTGTTTTGTTACGGCGGCCTGAGCACACTAATATACGCGGAAAAAAATATAATCGTAGCAAAACCGGACACTTACACAGCCCTCGTGGTGCTCCCAGCACGATTCTAAATCTCAACACGTGTTAGCTTCTTTCCTCTTCATAAAGACCCCATGAGGTAGGTACTGTTCCCATCCCCATCTTATAGGTAAGGAAACTGAAGTACAGAGTTTCAGGAACTTTACCCCCAAAGGCTCGCAGCTAGAAAAACTCAGCGCTGGGATTTGAACCCCCTCCAGCTCAGTGCAAAACTCGACTCTTCCCTGCTAGGCTGGGGAAATTGAAAAATTGCCCGATTTTCAAATGCTGGCTGCTAATTAAGGAAAAAATAATATTTATGGGCATGAACAAAAGTGTCTATAACTCTCAGCTGCTGGCTTGTAATTGCTGCTCGCGGAGAATTTCAGCAAAGTCGGAATTAAAATTTCGTCCACCACCGCCGCCACACAACTACCTCTGCTCTCCAGTGTGAGCGTGGATCGTCAAGAGACGCGGCAAAGCAGAGATCCCCGGAGCCACGCGGGGGTTTGGGGGCTGTGGCATCCTCGCCCTCAGTTCACAGCTGGCACTGCTGTGCTCAGAGAGGTTAAATGGATCACTGAGATCACACGGCAAGCTAGTGACCGGGCCAGAGAGGCCTGCTCACTGGTCATCCATCAAACTGAGGACCAAAGGGGCTCCTAAGCAGCCTCTCTTTGTTGTTTTTCTCTATGTCTCTGAATATGGCTTTCTAGCCATTTGTCTGTCTGCCCGTCTATCCGTCCATCCATCCATTCCCTCAACCAGCCAGTCAGCTCTGGTGCAAGGCCTGCTGGCGGGGGGGGGGGGGGGGGGGGGGGGGGGGGGGGGGGGGGCTCCTTGACATCAGGGGGTTTTGCTTCCCCTGTTTTTGAATTCCCAACTGCCACACTCACACCCAAGTTAACTCCTTCCTGGCTGTCCTCCTTGGACAAGGCACCTCGCATCTCCAAGCCTTAGTTTCTCCACCTATAACACTGACGGCATAACAGCACCTACTTCCCAGCTCTGTGAGCAAGAGGCAAAGTGGGCATGTGGCAGGTGCACGAGGGGCTGGCGCCCACGCCCGCTCCACACTGCCGGCCCTGTGCTCTCCGAGGGATGGGACAGGCAGGTGGGAAGCCTTGCTGCGGGGGAGGGACTACGCTGGGTCATAGAGAAAGGAGTGTAGGGCAAGGCGGCAGGGAGCTGACCAGAGATTCGGCACCACAGGACACAGAGGGACAAGGGTCGCCTGCGAGGACAGCCAACCCGTCCCAGAGGTGGGAATGCCAAGGGGTGGGGGGAAGTGTCCAGCCTCAGTGTCCTTTCTGGGACTGCACATACTCTGGGAGGGCCATTGGCCCAGCTTCCAGAACCACGGGGGGCTGCCCTGGTTTCCCCATCACCAGCTGCCGGGGAAAATCAGGCACGACAACTGAACTTGTGCTCCGTTGTTGTCATGGGTTTTTTAATTACACCTCCTCTTTTTTTTTTACTTTTTTTAACTTGGGGACCAAATCGGATCCAGCCGACCAGAAATTAATCTGTGGCGTAACTTGGTGGGATAGAAAACCTGGCCATCCACTCTCGGGCTACCAGGGAAAGAGGCGAGAAGAGGCCAGAGGGGAGGCGGGGGCTTGAGGTCACCGCTCAGTGTTTCTGCCTTACACTCGCACAGCGCACAGCAGAGAAAGCCCTTCCTTGGGCACCTTCGACACTTTCTTTCTTCTCTTCCTGCCACTGCTTATGAGCACCTCCTGGGAGCCCGGCCCTGGAGGGCAGTAGAGAGACAGCCAAGAACAAGCCAGTCAGCTTTCTTGTCCAGGGAGTTTGCTGTCTGACTTACTCATTGAGAATCTTAAGATTCTGGAGGAAAAAAAATAAAAATAAAAAAAAAAGATGAACTGTTCATAGTCGGGGTTTTCTCCAGACCTATCAGCCCAAGATTTAGTGCAAGATTCTGCCAGTGTCCCTCATTACATTTTATCAAAGGACTAAAAGATGAGACCCACAGCTTTCTCTGGGGCAGGCGCTTTACGAGGATCATCTCATGTGATCTTTAGGGTATTGATATTATACCCATTTTATAGATGAGAAAACTGAGGTTCAAAGAGACAAAAGTTGCCTATGGTGAGGAAGTGACAAGGCTGTGACTTGAACCCAGACCTGAATGATCCCCAAACCTGTTCTTGTCACCACCAGGCTGCTCTGCCTCTCACAGAGAACTGTGGCGCCCCGGACCCTTCCCCGCGCCTGGATCAGACCTGAGCGTGATCCCGGGATGCCGGGGACTGGGAATGAGTGAGTGGGGGCCGGGGTGTGTGTTGGTGGCCACGGGGATCAGTGGGCATGAGTCCGGCCTTGGTGGGGGCAGTGGCCCCCTGACTGCAAAGTGGGGGTGACAGCTTGTCCGGTGACACTTCCGTTCTCACCTTTCTTCTCTATCCTGTCACTGTAGGGAAAGGACATTTTCTCCTCTGTGGAACGGAGGCTGAAGAAAGCCAGTGTTTGGGGATCTAGGCTCCTGTTTCAGAGCACAGATGGCATTAGGATCCACAAGGGGAGTTGGATTCCCTGTCCCCCCAGCCCCAGGGGGCACAGGAACCTTGGGGGACCATGGCAGCCCTTTTTCAAAACCGGACTCCTTTCTCCCTCCTTGTTCTCTTTCTTTCTTTTTTTTTCCATTTTTAAATGTATTTTTGCTCAAGGTGCAGGGTGGCAGAGGATGGGGAGCTCTTTCTCCTGTATTCAAAGGTTTTTCTGGAAAGGACATTCCTGCTTCTCCAGAAGCGGGCAGATCAACCCGTGTCCCAGTGTCCCCATCTAGGAGAACCCCTTGGAGCAGCCAAAGAAGCTGAATCCTGTATGGCCCACCATCGGGGGTGTGTAGGGGTCCCTGGTGCACCGCTGGGCTCAGCAAGTTCTCCCGAGGGACTTCAGACCTCCCACTGGCCAGATGGAGCTGGCCCGGCTCCCTTCCCCGATCCCCTCCACCCACCAGCCCTTCCCCCACTCAGCCTGGCAGACAACAGGCATCGCCAAAGATAACCCGCTGTTCCCAGGAGGAAACATTCCCAGAAAGAAAAAGTCCACATGGTCCATTTCCTATCTCTCTGGGCTCATCTGCCAGTGGCCGTCGCCAGTTTCCTTGTCAATACGAGTCAACGTGGGACTCAAAATATAACAAACTCGGTAAATATGGTCTGCACAAGATGACCTTTAAAAAGAATACAACGTTAAGTATAAAAGTATATACAGACACCAAACTGTGAACAGTGGTTGTTTTTGAGAAGGAAGAGGGTTACCAACGACCTTCTCCCTATAATATATTATATATAAATTTTCACTATAAGTAAACATTACTTTCCAGATCAGGAAAATGAGAATAGAGCTGTTTTAAAAACAGATAAGACCCAGAAACCCCTCTGTTTGACAACTGAGTGGTCTAGAGAGGACTCAGTAAACTATGGCAGGGGGGCCAGATCCGGCCCACCACCTGTTTTTATAAATAAAGTTTTATTGGAACACAATGACACCCATTCGTTTATGTATTTGTCTATGGCCGCTTTAGCCCGACAACCTTAGAGTTGAGCAGTTGTGACAGAAGGTGTATGGCCTACAGAAACAAAAATATTTACCATTTTACCTCTTCCAAAAAAAATTTGCCCTGGTCTAGAAAAACATGACTGAAGGAAAAGTTAATGTCCAGTGCAGGCAGGAGTCTCTAACACGTTTACAGGCTGGTAATTTGGACATCACAGGAAACTGGGTCTTTCAGGATTCAGAGGCCATTCAGTCCATCCTCTGTCTCTTTTCCCCATAGATGAGAGTCTCCTCTGCTCCGACCAATCACCTAGGGAGAGCAAGACCACAATCACTCTCTGTCAAGGTAAGTCCTTCCTTAAGTCTAACCTAAATCTTACAGCCCTTAATCCTCCTGCCTCACAGCTCAGACCCTTGGCTCCACCGTGGGCACTTGGTTGGGTCTCCCATTGTTATTGGCTGAGACTTGGATCTTGCTCAATGCCCCATCACGCCAGCAAGACCCGAAGGATCGGGAGGGAAGATGGACAGCCAGCCTCGCCCCTTCCCTTCCTGGGCTCCAGGCCCCAGGGATGTGCACAGGCAGGGACTGACCAGTGGGGTCCACCGCACCAGCGTTAAGAGGGAGTTGATGGTTTTGGAAGCAGTTGTTAGCACTTCTGGAAGAACAATTACTTTCACGCTGTATAAACACCCATCCAGGCCTGTTCCACGAGGGTAAATGAAAGCACAAGAGCATCTGGGCTGATTAATCTAAGCCAGAGGAAGCTAGAGAAATTCATTTCCCCCTCTAAGCGATCTGCTCCGGGTCCTAAATATTCAATAATTTCCTAGCTGGGAAATGGATTTCTTCCCCATCCCCATGGTAGGCGCTTTGCATTCTTATGCACGACATCATCAAAGTATTAAGGGGCACACTTTAGAGCAGGGTCTGGGCCGCAGCCCCTAACCTTTTCCCAACTCAGGGAGACTTGATAGCTCATCAAGACCACAGACGCCCTTTCCCACCTCCACTCGGCCCTCCCTCCTGGCAGCTGGGTCAGGGCAGCCCCTCCCAGTCCCTGAGCCAGGCCTGCAGTTCTTGTTCCTGCCCAGCCCACCTGACCCACCACCTGATGAGCTCAAGAAGAGGTCTGGCCACCCAGACCTGGAATCCCGTGAGAGCTCAGAGCTCAGAGCCCCTTAACTGTCCATTTGCTTATCTGTCTTTCCCACTGGGGGGCGGGGGGGGTACTTGGAGGGCAAGGCCGATCTCAGGTTCATTCCTATGCCCCCCTGCATCTGCGCCACACTGGGTGGTCAGTAGTTAGTAAATGAGTGAATGGATAGGCGAATGAATGAATGACAAAAGAACAGAAAGGTAGATGGATGGCACTTCAAACATTCTTCACTTGAGTCCTTAGGGGAAGGACTGTGGTTTATTTATCTGCCCATCTCAGCGCCTGAAACATCATAAGCAGCCAATAAATGTTCACTGAATTAATGTATCAGAGAGCGAGCCAGAAACACTGCCTTAACCAGACTGGAGGGCTGGGCTTCCTGACTCAACCAAGATCGGACAGAACCTGCTCAGTGGGGACTCTGACCCTTGAGTAGCCCGCTCCCCACCCCCACTTTTGGGCCTGAGCAGAGGGGTGAAGGCAGGATGCCCGCCGTCTGCTCTGCACGCCCTGGCCAGGGAGGGGATTCTGTATCCACCGGCAGAAGGAGGCAACAGGTCAAGACGCCCAGGGTCCTAGAGTTTGGGGCTTGGAATATGTTCATCAAGGAAAGGGAGGGAGCCAGAGAGGAAAGGTCCAATCAGGCCAGATGCTTCCCAATGTCCTAAGGGGGTCAGGGGTTTAACTGTGCCTGGAGGGATGGAGACAGGCAAATGAAGAAGAAATGCAAAGAGAAGAGCAGAAAGAAGGGGTCAAGAATAAGAGGCTGAAACAGAGGGTAGAGAAAAAAAGGAAAACAGAACCAAGAAGGAACAGAAGGGGGCAGACATGAGACAGAAGGGGCTCCCAGACCCACCACCAAGGGACAGGCCCCAGGGAAGACCTGCTGCCATTTTTGCTGGACACAGAGGGATGCACTGGTTGGCCCTAAGGTTCCTACCGTCTAGAAGCCAAACCAAGCTCTGCCAAGAGGAGTTGGAACCCAGGAAACAGTTCGACACACACCCGCCCCCGCCCTATTGGCCAGGTTTTGGAGAATCTACCCAGCGGGTGTGCGGAGAGCCTCCCCCACTGCCCCTGTGCCCAGCCCTGACCCCACTGCCTGGCCCAATCTCCAGGTCCCATCACTTTGCCAGTTGTGAGTGTGAACGGAGATGCTCAAGTGCCAAAGCACTTTTGGACCACACTTTGCAGCATCGGTGCTATGAACTGGGACATGAGCTCCCTGAAGGGAGGGATCCGGGCCTGTTTCATCCACAGCTATATGCCCCGGGTTCTAAACAAGTGCTCATAGTAGGCGCCCGATACATGTCGATTGAATATGGGTGGAGGAATGACAGACTACCTAGCTATGCCAGATCCAGGAGAAGTCATCCCAGTAGCTCCAACAGGAAGGCTGGGGGCTGCCTGGGCCCCGAGTCTGGGCTGGCCCCTCAGTGGAAGCCAAGCCCAAAGATCTCCCCCAAAGCCCCAGGGTGTATCTTTGTCTCCCCATCTCAGAACATTTAGCAGAAGGCAGCTTCTGTTTACTTACTCTGTCCCAAGGTTGGCTGAGGCCAGTGGTTCTCAGCTCTTGACCACACACTAGAATCACCTAGAGAACTTTTTAAATTACCTGACCCATCCCAGATCAATTAAATCAATTTCTCAGAGCGGGGACCCTGGATCTTGGCAGCAGTTTAAAATCTCCGTAGGTCATTCTAAGATGCAGCCAGAGTCAAGGACCTAGCATCTAAATTCTGGAGCAGTGGTGTTCCCGGTTCCCTGGACCAGTAACATCAGTGTCACCTGGCAACTTGTTAGGAAGGTAAATTCTGGGGCCTTGAGACCTGCTGAGCCTGAAACTCTGGAGATGGGCCCACCTGTGTGCTTTAGGAAGCATTTGGGGTGATTGTGATCCAGCCTGGGGAGAGGGTCATGCTCTAGAAGTATTTCTCCAAAACCCCTCCAGCGAGGAGATCACTCACAGGGACGCCAGCAAGCCTGGAATGAGTTCCCAGGAAAGCCAGGTTGCTGAGAGCCTGGGCATGAGAAAGGACTGTTCCTGGGGCATCAACAACACAGTGAATTAATATGCTGGGAGGATAGGCTTTCTGGAACGGGAGTCACAGCTGTTCCTGAAGAGCGGTATTCTTAGAAGACTAACACGGCCATAGTCACAGTCCCCAGAGATCCGGGTTCCAGTGATCCTTAAATATCAGTATTCCCAGGACATGAACCTTCTGGGGTATCAGTAATCCAGGATCCACAGGAGATCAGCCGGATTGGAACATCCATCTCCTGGGATGGGTTTCCAGTCCCCTCTTCGGTATCAGGTCTGGCGGGACATCATTTATTTCCAGGCTATTTCTCTCTATTTCCTGTGGAAATCCTTTCCATATTTCCCATCCCATTTGCCAAATGGAGCCTGTTCCACAGGCCTTTCCTGGAGCCCCGGAGACCTGGGGAGAGGGCGAGGGGAGTCCTGCAGGCTCCAAAAGCTGTCCCTCCTTTGCCCCCCGGTGTTGCTGATGGGCTCCCGATGCAGCAGAGGAGGAGTGGGCGGTCGCCTGGTAAAGCTTCAGGTCTCCCCCCAGGTCAGCCCACCCGTTTCATGATGATCCAATCAGAATGTTGGCTTCTGAGGGGGTGCCCATCCCAGCTCTGGGTGGGGACGGGGAGGGCGAGGGGGAAGGCACTGGAAGCCCAGCCCTCCACAGAAAGGCACAGCCTCGAACTGGTGAGGCCCGTTGGAAGAGGCCAAGGGCGGGGCGGGGGGGGGGGGGGGGCAAGGGGCAGGAAGCCTGCAGCTGGGCGGGGCAGGGGGGTTACACACCTGCCAGCTGGGGCGGACCGGAGCTCTCAGCAGGAAGGAGGGCCACCTGGTATCATCTCTTGGGTTCCTGCCCTGGAAGGCGGAAACTTCCGGTTCTAGTTCTATCCCCAATGCTGTACATGCGATTCTGGAAATGCTGCTCTCCTCTGGGCTTCAGTGACCACAAAGAACAGAATGAGCCTGGATTTTTTCTTCCAGTCTAATCCATTCCATCAGACCCAGCCGACTGCCTTCATTCAACAAAAGGAATATGACCATCTTAAAGATGGAACAGCGGAGACCCCAAGAGGTGAAGGGACTTGTCCAAGGTCACGGGATGAGTCAGAGACAAAGGGGAGAGCCAGAGCCCTGGGGCCCGGCCCTCCAGAGAGACAGCACCCTACAAGGCGCTAGGGCTCGGAGTTCTCTCCTGACATCTGTGTGACCAGGACAGATGACTCCCTGTCTCTGATCCTCAGTTTCCCAGTGACCTCTTGAAGGATTCTCACTTGAAGAACAAATAAAATAATGACCACAAACACTTAACATGGCGCAGATTTTGGCCCAGGGCCTGTTAGAGGCCCTGACGCAGACTGACTCGTGTCTTCTCCATCAACTCAGGACGTGTGTACTCCTGCCGGAGGCCGCGGTTCACAGAGGGGGACAGGGACTCAACAAAGGCAAATCCCTCGTCCACAGGCAACCCGAGAGCTGCCTGCAACCCTGATAAAGAAGGCTTCTCTCGCCCCAGGCCAGGGGCGCTGTGGCCCGGGAGTTGGCTGGAGTGAGATAAGGTTATTAATTTGTCAGGGGGCCCTATTCACTGGTGCTTCTCCTTAATTGCAATTAAGCGGGCAGGAGGCGGCAAGAAGCAGATCAGGGATGGAGACACCCATGGCACCCGAGGTGGCCCCAGTGAAGGGCTCTGGGGGGCTGTCCCCTGATCCATTGTGGGCATGGGGAGGGTGCGGTTTCACCCAAGTGGGGTAGGGTCCCCATTATGCTTATGGACCCACTGTCAGAGAAATGGGGTTCCAGTCCCAGTGCTGCCCCTTGGGTGAGCTTCCGCATCAGCCTAAGCTTCCACGCCTTCACCCAAAAGGGAATCATAATGACCCATCTCAAATGGCCATCGAGAGATTAAATGAGATAATCCACTGGAAGCACCAAGCACCACGCTGCCCTGTGCCCAGGGTCAGTGCGTGAGAGCCTGCGGAATTTCCAAGTCAAGAACAAAATGAAAGGTGCTGTATTTTTAAATAACCACCTCCACAAAATGCCCATTTGATGGCTCTGAAGGGAGGCAGGTGGCTTTAAGACAGGAATCGATCTGGCCCTTGGCCAGGCCAAGAAGACTGTCAATCCTTGGGCACATTAGAAGCAGGATTGATGGGGAGGGAGCTCAGGGGTGTGATGGACAGAGGCCAGAGGGACCAGGCCTTGACCCTGGCTTGGCCCCCACAGGCTCTTCCCTGCAGGGGGTTCGGGAGAGGAACCTATAGGACCGTCAGACCTGAACCATGACTCCTGGGCCTTTTGCCAAAGAAGCAGCTGGGATGATAGGGCCACACACACACACACACACACACACACACACACACCTGCACCCTCACACCCTCGCACAGCCATGCCCAGTCCCATGGACAGCTGCCTGCAGAGGGGTGGCAGCCCCCCAACTCAGTGGAGTTACGCTAATGTTTACAGAGCACCTGCTGTGGGCCAGGCCCTGGAGCCGCCGAGGTGAATGGACCCCCCAAGGGGCCCACGGTCCAGTCTGGGAGACGTGGAATAGGGCATCACTGCCCAGGGGATGAGGGCTCTGAGAGAAGCCAGCCCAGGGGCTGCAGGAGCCCAGGGGAGGGGCCCAGGCCCAGGCTAAGGACCGAGGAGGGGGCAACCCTTATGCAGATCCCTGAGGTAGGCCTTAGGCAGGGAGGGAGGGAGACCTTGCGGCCAGAGGCGCAGCGTGAGAAAGAGCAGTGTGGGAAGGAGCAGGGTGCGTGTACAGCGACCAGCAGCTGCCCTGCAGGGGCAAGGGAGGAGCTCCCCCCACCCCTTGTCATGTTCTCCTATGAGCCATGAGGAAGCACTAGAGACACTTTAAGTCAATTCTAGACTTTCTGTCTGGAATGGGTCCAGAGGGGAGAGCGGGCAAGATGGGCTCCGGGTGGCACTGCTCACCCGCACACACTCTGGGGGCCCTGGGGCCTAGCCCTCGGGGAGCCACACGCCCTCTGCTGGGAATGCACAGGGCAGAACACCGCTCTGGGCCCCCAGCACCGTCCCACAGCTGACTCTTGTCCGCAGGACTTGTGTGTATGGAAGGGAGACTCGGCATAACCCAACTCCATCCCAGGGCAGCCGGGCGGCCCAGAGCCTCTCTTCACCTTGTGACTTTTCTCTCTCATCAGGTAATCCCCCTCCTTCCTTTGGCCTTGGCTACAGAAAGGAGGAAGAAGGGGAGTGAAGGAAACAGACTTCCACAAAGTGGAAATCCTCTCTACCGAATTGGCCACGTGACCTTGGGCACGTCACCCATCTGGGCCTCTGTTTCCCCACTGTGAATTGCTGTGGTTGGTACAGCCTGCTTTCCAGGGTCTGTCCAGGGCTAGCGTTCGGAGGAGTACAAAGAGCCAGCTCCCTGGCTCCTAGTTTCCTGGGCTGTGTGACCTCAGGCAAGTCCCCAAACCCTCTGGCCTTCTCATGCTTCTGCAGAAGGAGGGCAGTAACTCCCACCAGGCTGCAAATGGGGGGCGTGCAAGGAGACAGTGTATGCAAAGCACCCCGCCGGTCCTAGGCACACAGAGATCCCCCCCGGGACCTGCCGTGGGTCCTGCCCTGGTCGGCCGGGGAAGGTGGGGTGGGGGGGAGCGGGGCTGCAGCGCAGGAGGGGGAGGAGGGAAGGCACACAGGCGCCCGCTGTTTGTTCAGCCATTCTGGGTTTGGAATGCATCTCCTTTTATCCCTGTGAGTGAAGTCTCCGCTCATCCAAAGTGAGTGTCTACAGTGGCCCAGGCCCCCATTTATCACGCAGCGTTTGATGGAATATTCCTCCTCGAGGAATTGCACTCCCAGACACTACTCACGCTCAGCCAGGGTCTTTGAAACTGAACAGCAGGTTCTTTAAAGGGACAGGAGAGGCTCGCTGCATCCCAATATGCAGCTTTTGAACACGTCGACATTAAAAGAGGTCACCGTTCCAGGGGACACGGGGCCTTTCCCAAGAATAAATCAACAGCTGGTGCCGCCAGCCAACCAACCGTTCTGTTTTGCTCACGTTTCCTTTTTGATCATCTGCTGCCGCCGGGGGTTACAGGGGTGGGGGAGGCAGGCACGTCTGTACCCACTTTGCTGGGCCTTGCGGGGAGACTCCTGTCTGAAGGAGGCCTAGAGAGGTCATCCGTCATCCTCTCCCTTCCACCATGGCCAGTTAGGATCTCAGAGTTTCAATGCAGGATACCACCGAGCTTTACAGAGGGTTTCCCGGGAGTCAGGCGTCAGGCTCAGGGCTCATGGTGCACCCTCTCATTTCATCCTTATGGCTGCCTGGGGAAACTGAGGCCCAGAGACCTTGGGGTCCTTGCCCAAAGTCCCACAGCTGGTAAGGGACTTACCCCAATCCAATGTCTGACCTTAACCACGCGCCAGACTGCTGGTCAGAAGGGCTTTGGGGTCAAAAATGCAATTAACTGGGATTTCCTGACCTGTAGATCTACTGGGTGTGGTTCCCCCCGTGGCCTTATTTCAGAGAGGTGAGGCAGAAGGCTGGTGCCCACCTAAGCACCAATAGTCTGCCCTGATCTAGCCTCCTGGAGAAAGGCTACAATAGTGTGAAGCCTAGAGGAAGCTTGGCTCGACAAGTACACTCTGGACTTTGCAACTAGATAGTCCTGGTTTGAATCCTTGCTCTGCCATGTCCTAGCTATGTGGTCTTGGGCAAGTGACTTGACCTCTCTGGGCCTCGGTTTGAAAACACGGCCCCTCCAGCAAGGCATCTACACAGTCATGGGAAGGGGGCAGGTGTCTATGTGACAGTCACCCTTCCCTTGCCCCAGGCCCCCCCCCGACTTTTTTCCCAACACTTCACTGTCTGCAAGAATGCAAGTACAGAATGGCTTGCCCCTGTGCTGGTCCTGCCCCATTTAAAACCCTTTACAAATGCTCCGATGGATGATGTTTTATGTTTCTGTCGTTTCTGATTGCTTTATCAATAGTGCTGCTTATGTGAGTTCCATGATTTATCTGCTTCTGCCCCCCACCTCCCTGTGTGGCCCTGGGCGAGTCATTCATCCTCCCGGGTCACCGAAGACTGAAGCTGGTGGGAGGTGGTGAGGGACCTCAGAAATCATCAATCCAGGCCTTTCACTGTATCTGTAAGAATCACAGCAACAACCCAAACCACCCCCATGCCTGTGGTAGACCAGCACACTGGTGGCCCCCAGTGATCACGGCTCCTGGTGTTCCTGCCTCATATTCCTGGCCCTCCTGCCCCAACTCTGGGTCAGGCCATGTGCCTCGCTTTGGCCAATGGGACGTGAGCAAGCATGAACAAGAAGCTCCATAGGTGCTTGCTCTTTGGGGCTCTTTATCTTGGAACACCCCCTCTCAGAAGGCTACTTTGAGACACCCAGGCTAAAAGGAAGCCTGGACTACCAAGAAAAACCTAGAAGCCCCAGCAAGGAACCCCAGCTGAGCTTCCAGCCCCCCGCCAACAGCCAGTCAAGCCCACCGCCGGCTGCAGCTGCGTGAGTGACCGGGACAGCAACAGTGACCAGCTCATCTCGGTTTGCCTGGGACCTTCCTAGTTTCATCCCAGAGAAGTCCCACTCTCAGGAACATGTCCCCTGTTGCGGTCACCTTGCCAGAAACAGATGGAACAGAAAAACCCACCCATCAGCTCACGGGGTGAAGGGAAAGAGCAAACAATTATTTTAACCTCTAAGTTGGGCATGTTTTGTGAAGTAGCAACAGATAACCAAAGCAGGTCCCTCGTATGTGCCAAGCACCTGACATAAGTTCAGCCTCTGATACAAGCTCTAATCTTCACAACAGTCCTTTTGAGATGGGTTTTTTTTTTTAAGTTTATTTATCCATGCAATCTCTCCACCCAGTGTGGGGCTTGAACTCAAGACCCTGAGATCAGGAGTAACACACTCTTCAGACTGAGCCAGCCAGGTGCCCCTTGAGATGGTTTTATTACTCAACACGGAAAGAGCCTGAGGCTCAGACAGGTCAAGTGAGGTTTCAAGGTCAAGGGTTAAGAAAGTGGGGGAGTGAAGAATCCTGTGACAAATAACACTACGAAGAATTTTTAAAAAGAAAATAAAGGAAGGGAAGGGAAGGGAAGAGGAATGGACAGGAGAGGAGAGAAGAGATAAAAGGAAAGGAAAGGAAAGCCCAGGGTGTTTGTGCTGCCATCTAGCAAATAGGGATGCACAGTTCAGGAAGATGTAACTTCCCCAAAGCCCCACAGCAAGAGAGTCTACGGGGTACCTCTGACATTCTAAGTTTAATCACACAAACGCCTGCCTCGGGGATATCTAGTGTCACCTTAATGTTGTGTAACAAACCATTCCCAAACTCAATGGCTTAAAACAAGCATTTATTTAGCTCACGAGCCTGTGGGTCAGTCGAGTGGCTCTGGGCTGAGCTGGGCTGGGCTCCTGTGTCCTGGGTCGGCTGGCCGTTGGCTGAGTAAGCCAGCCCAGTCCCCTCTCTGCGTGTCTCCCATCTTCCAGCAGGCTAGCCGGGGGGATGCTCTCATGACAAAGCCAGAAATGCAGGAGCGACGTGCAAGATCTAGACTTGGAACCAGTGCAGTGTCGGTCCCCTTTGGCCAAAGCAGATCACAAAGCCAGACCAGGGACAGGCGAGGGAGTTACAGACTCTGCTTTTGGGGACAGCTGCAAGGTCTCATTGCAGAGGACAGAGGTACGAGAAAGACTGAAAAAAATCGGAGTTGTTAAAGATTTATCACAACAGAGTCTTTACCATGTTTCAGGCAATGTGCTGAATATTTTATACTTGTTATTTGTTTCTTGAACCATTCCTATAATTTAATTAGGCACTGTTTTCAGCCCCCAGGATCCAGTTAGGGAAGCTAAGTCATACAAGAATGAAGCGACTAGCCCAAGGTCACACAGCAAGTAAGGGGCAGAGCCAGAATTCAAGGCCAGATCTGCTTTGCTCCTAAGTCCATGCCCTTAACCACTGAGCCACGCCAGTGCCTGATTCCTGCAGCCGGCTCCAGCCTTGACGTTCCAGAGGACAAGAGGCTGGGATCCCTGAAGCCTCTCCTCGGAGTCACAGCCAGTTTCTTCTCCAGCCAGAAGTTTCTGCTGATGTGGCAGGAAGTCCTGCTCACAGAGACGAAAGCCCCTTTGCCAGGCGAGGTAGCTCTGCTGACAAAGGACTGGCTTCCTTTAGAGTCGGTCCTCCAGGAGGGGAACAGGTGTGAGACACGGGTGGTGGAGGGATGCAGACAGGGGTGGGGCTGAGGAGCCCACGGGATCCACCTGCATGCGGGGTGGCAGGCAGCCTGGGGTTCAGAAGACAGAGACTGCCTAAGCTACTAAAGCCCTAGGGATGATCCAGGCCGGCAGCTTATGCTACAGGTGGGGAAACTGAGGCCCACAGGGGTGCAGAGACTTAGGAACACACAGCCGGACGGGGGCTGACTGGACACTGGGTACTCTCCCCACCTGCCGGTGACCCAGCTCAACCTGGAGTCGCTGGGGGCCTCCTTACAGGCTCCCACGGAGAAGGGGGCCCGGTAATGGCTGGGGTCTGCCATGGCCTCATGTCTCCAGGGAAAGTCAGGTCTTGGGGCATTTGGGGCCCGCTGAGCTATTTCTGTGTCTTTTCTTCAAGGAGATTCAGCCAAACACGGTGCTGATCAGCAAACACCATTTATTACCTCTGCTGCTCCTGGAGCTCCGTTCTCCGAGACAGATAACGCCCCTCATCTCAGCCTGGAGAGCAGGGTGCGGGGAGGCCCGGAAAGACGATCCCTGCTTTAGAGATAAGGATTTACCAGCGCCGGCCTCCGCATCCTTGAGCAAACACAGCAGCAGGGGCGCGCGCGTGGTATTGGCATAGGGGACCGTACAGAGTGCGGCTGGGGGAGGCTCGGGGGGGGGGGGCCGGCAGCATAGGAGACACAGAGGACACACACCGTGGACGCCCCGCAGTCCAGGCCTCGCCTCTGCCTCTGACTCTGTGAGTGACCTTGAGCGAGTCAGGTGACTTCCCTGGGCCTCCTTCACCCCATCTGCTCCAGAAGGGTGTGGCGGAGATTAGGGTTTTTCAAAGTGCGTTCCTTGGGACCCCAAAGTTCCCTGGAGGGGCTTCAGGGGCATTCCTGAAGGGGAGGAAGAGAAAGTGGAGTCCTAGCCCTGCCCCCCAGCTGCCCCCCAGAACAATTACTCTTATCTGCTTGATGTGCTGGAGTCCATGTGTGATGTCATTTCAACAGAGAGTCTCACTTCTTCCAAGGAATTAAGCTAGATGAGCTACGAATCCCCTTCTAGGAGACTAAGAGGGTGAGGGTCGGGGGACAGGGAGCCCGGACTGAGGGCTGCATGATGGGAAGGGGGTCCGGACTAAGAGAGGATGTGATCCCACCTGGCAGAGCTCCTCACATCCACCCACCTCGCCTCCTTCCAACCCAGGGCCTCCCCCCTGGCTTCCTCCCTTGAAAAATCCATTACCTGCCTCCCACTGGGAGGTCTGGCCCAGCCACAGGGAGGACGGGGAGTGGGGAGTGGACCCAGGAGGCTGAGCTGCAGGGGCAGGGAGTGAAAGCCAGCCGATGGATGGGGGCAGCAGGAACAAGGTCCAGCTGCCAACCCAGTCCCCACTCTTCCCAGCTGTGTGATCTGGGGCAGGAATGTGCCTTCACCTTTCGGAGCCTGTTACCTCCCCTATAAAAAGGGGGGGGTGGCGCGGTGGAGGGTACCGTGCCTCCCTGTAGAATTGTGAGGACCAAAAATGATGTTAAAGTACTCAGCTCGGAGCCTGGAACAGAACAGGTGCACATGAAGAGAGACATGAACTAAGAGAAGCTCGGCCATGGTCTCTGACTCCAGACCATTGGCAGGGAGCAGGGTACCCCTTGGTACCCCAGGGAATGTCAAGGTGGGACAGAGATGGCAGTACCGAATACTTCTTCGGTGTCTCTGCAAATCCCCCAGACCCCCCACCAACCCCCCTCTCCAGCCACTTCTGCTTCCAGCAGCTTCCTGCAGAGCCCATGTCCCAGCACTGAGGACGCTGACCCCTCACTCCGTGCCCCTTATGTGAAGCTGCAACAGGACTCACAGGCATAGTCAGAAGTTGGGGGGAGCTAACACTCCTGGGAATAGAGTCCAGCACAGTAAGAGCTCAATACCTATTAGCTGTTCTTTTTTTGAGGGGGGAGGTCAGAGGGAGAGAGAATCTTGAGCAGGCTCCACACCCAGCTCAGAGCCCGATGCGGGGCTCAATCTCACAACCCTGAGATCATGACCTGAGCTGAAATCAAGAGTCAGATGCTTAACTAACCGAGCCCCCCAGGCGCCACCCCCCTCATGTTAGCTGTTCTAACCAGGGTTCCCCCCAGAGTCCTCCTTCATGCACCAGCACCTGCCCAAACCCCACATCCAGTCCAGGCAACAGTGCTAATTGTCTGGGCTTCTGACACAAGGCGAAGATGTAGAAGAAAGCAGGTGGGTATCAAAGCAAGAATTCCTACCGGAGACTAGCTAAGGCATCTCTGAGCTAAGCACGGGGGTATCAGGGAGGACAGGAAGACACTTAGATTCTGCTGGAGCCTCCACAAAATATGGGGGTCTAAGACAGAGAGGGAATGTGCTGCCACTCTCAGGGAGGCAGAGACTCCGAGTTTCTTACATCGACACAGAACGAGAGCAGAAGAAATGTCTGCCTGCAGGGTCCAGGCAGAAAGCCTGAGCTTACTGTCTGCCAAGTTCCCTCATATCAAAGGGAGAACATTCCCTGCCCAAAAGGCCACCAGCCAGGAGAGCCTGTAGGATCAGGAATGGGGTCCGAGGGGCACCTGGCTGGCTCACTCAGTGGAGCATGTGATTCTTGATCTCAGGGTTGTGGGTTCGAGCCCCAGGCTGGGTGTAGAGATGACTTAAAAATAAAATCTTTTAAAAAAAAAGAAAAAAAGCAATGGGGGTGGGGAGGGGATAGGCAGTGACTAAATGGATCACGGACTAACAACCACACAAGACCAAGAGCATCCCAAGGAAGGAAAAAGGTGGCAGGGAGAGGGGCATGGGGAACCTGAGCCAACAGAGATTAGGCTTCTGCCCCTGGTCGGAATGGAAACTTGAAATTGAAATTTAAGCTCAGTTTTAGGACAATAAAGAAGGTTGTATTTTCTGCACACTGCCATTGGTGGACAACATAGCTAACAACAAAGACAAATAGGTGTAAAAATCTGAGATTACGGTGTGGCCAAGGCTCCCTGCCGCAAGAAACCACTTCATACATCATTATTGAAGAGGCCCATCTCCCTTCGCGCAAGGATGCGTCATTGGAAGTGCAATTGCTGGGAGTCAGAAGGTACTAACTGCTCAAGCCTCTGAGCATGGTATAGAAGCGCTCGCTTCCAGAAAGCTTGGACCAGTTGCTACTCCACCAGCTGGGGATAAACAGCCTGCCTCACTCCTGACTCTGCATCTTCAAAGAACGTCATTTTGTCCCCCTTTGCCAATTTGATGGGCCAGAGACTAGAGTCTCTCTGTCTCCATCTGCATTCTCTGATTACTAGAGTGAGGGTCCCCCCGCCAGGCGCTTTGGGAAAGCCAGAGAGTTCGGGTTACATGACCCTTGTTAAGCATGTGCATGTGCACAGGATTTTTGACATAAGACACCCTGGGAAAACTCGCTCCCCTGTCAGAGAGCACCATCCTGTCGCTGGGCCACTCTGATCCTCAGTTTCTGAATCCATGAAGTGGGGAGAATGACATCTGTCCTGTAGGAAGGAAGTAGTGGGTATTTATTTGTAGTCTGCTTCCTTGGCTTTCTCTTTCTTCTTCCCTCTCCAGCCCATTGGCCTAATTTCCTGGCAATGTGGTTTGGTCACGGGAGGGTTTGACTGGCTTAGACCGATCAATGTCTTCCATCTCCCTGGGTACAGTGATTGGTGCAGCTGTGAGCACATGACCCAAGGGCCCACAGGCCCAATTCTGAGACTTGAATTGAGCTGTTGGGTGACATAGCCTCTTGTTTACTCACAGATGTGAAGGAGGAAGTTGCTGGCAGCCATCCTAGAGACCAAGGGACAGGTTTGAGGTGAATGATGAGACACCAAGGATGTGGAACCAAGAAAGAGGTAAAGGGAAAAATGCATTGGTCCTATGCCTACCAATCAGTGTGTGGAGGCTGGATCAATCCTTGCCTGAAGCAAGCCCTGTCTCTTTTTCAGTTATGTAAGCCAATGAATTCCCTTATTATTTAAGTTCACTTGCAATGCAAATTACAGTACTGAAGATGTGCATTACTGTAGGGACAGTGCCTGGCTTGGCACATAGAAGGCATTCAGGAGACCACTGCCTCGTGCACAGAAGCTTGTATACAAAGGCATAGAACAGACCCATGGGGTTTCAGTCACAACTCTACTTCCTCTGAGCTCTGCTGTGTGAACCAAGCAGCTTCACCTCCCTGAGGTTGATAACACCTGCCTTCTCAGGCTGTCGTGAGAATTAAAATAAAATCCATGAAAACACTTTCTAGTCCCCAGCCCATAGTAAACACTCAACAAACTATTATTATTTATTAACAGTATTATTGTAACAGCAATGTTTATTACTACCTGTCTCCCAGGCTTGAAGGTGAGCTCTTTGGGGATAGGGCCAAGTTCGTGTTGCCCTGTGTGTCTCTTGCAGCAACCTGGATCATCACTTGCTTGTTGGTTGCACATTGCGTTTTGCCTCCTTGGACCTAGAGGCAAGTTCCTTGCAAGCAGAGATTGGGACCCGCCTCTGTGCTCCACAGAGGGTGGATAGGTAAGCCATGTGTCCCAAATCCTCGCTGATGTATCAGTGAATCATAAGACCGGCCGAGTCTAAGAATTACACCTACGAGGAAGTCACGACCATTCTCCCCTTCGGACGGATGACAAACTGGGGCCCGCCATGCTGATGGGGAGGTCGAAGGCTCCAGAGCCACAGTAGCAGTGGTAGAACCAGCATTTGACTGACCTTGGTGCTGTAGGACCCCAGGGCCCATAAGTTGGCATTCCTGTTGGTGAGAGGCACTGATGAGCCTGTGCCTCACCCGATGGGTAAAGTAGCAAAGGCAGGCCCAGAGCTGACCGGACTATGGTTTAGAGGCAAATATTAACATAGCTTTCATCAATACTGTTGGTGGTGGTTTATATATATATTATTAGATGGTTGTTGCAGCTTGAGAAAAAGTGGTAAAGCTGGGGGAACTCAAATGGCCAGGAGAATGAGGGGGGAGGGGGCTCAGGCAGAAGAGAGTCGGGGAGTGAGGGGTCAAGGGCTCCTGGTCAGGGGCTCTGGGTCAAGGGCTCCTGGGAAGCTGGGCAGGAGAGTGAGGCCCTTGTGCCTGGGACCTTACTGCCTCCCTTCCAGGCAGCTCAGTCACCCTGACTCTTGCACACACTGTGAACCACGGGGCGGGGTGGGGGGTCCTGTCCCTCACAGGCCCCGCCCCTGGGCGCCTACACCAAGTCTGCCAGTGTTGGGTTCCCACATTTGTCTCTAAGGCCCAAGACAGGAGATCCTGCTCCCTCGGTAAGGCCGCAGCAGGCCTGAGAGGCCGCAGATATCTGCTGAACAGATGAGGACACTGAAGTTCAGAGAGGACCACAGCCTGTCCTGGCCACCCACCTGACAGGAGGCAGTGTAGACGTTAGAACCCACTCTGTCCCCACCGTTGGTCCCTCCTGGGTGACCCCAGACTCTGCCTTCCCACTACAAAGAGGAGACCACGGGCACCACCCCACAGGGCCTGAGTGTCAAGGGCGGGAGGGCCCGGAGCTTCCCTGGACGTAGAGGCATGTGGCGGGGAGGTAAGGCCAGACGCTCTCCTTCTCAGAGGATGACAGAGGTCATTTACAAGCACTGGGGACACAGGAGACCATCTCCGCAGACACCCAACGCCTCTAAAAGCAGTTTGACCTTATGCTCCTTCCTGTACCCCACCACGCGGATGCACCCCAGTGCCCTCTGCCCTCCCAGCACCACGCCCAGCAGCCGGCTCAGCTCCCAGCCAGCCGTGCCACCCTGGGGCACCACCTCCACCCCTCAGAACCCTGTTCCCTCATCTGGAGCTGCAGAGACAAAGCAACACCCACGGGACTGTTTTGAGGATAACTCCTAGCACCCCCCGCAAAGAAGGCAGCGAAAGGCTCCGGGTCCCCTCCACACACCAAGCCTGGGCGTCCCTGCCCATCCTCAAGGCAAGGCTCCAGGGCCATCCTCGCTGCCCCTTTGCCTCCCGTCCTCCCACCCTCCACCTTCCCAGAACCCAGAACCAGGAACATCTGTGTCCTGGAGGGTCATTTTCCAAGCATTGTTCTCCGCTGTCCCCCCCACCCCGGGGGGCCTAGAGCAGGACCTGGCATGTTCTCAGATATCCGAGAATAATTGTTGAATGACTGACCGACCAACAAGGAAAACCGGGGTCCAGGGAGCTGCTACCTGGAACGCCGACCCCCAGGAAGATTTCCCTGACCCTCCACCCAGGCTGAGTTAAAGGCTCCTCCTAGCAGCTTCCTTGAAGCCCAGAAAAGTCCAGCAAAAGGTGCAGGCTCTGGGGTCCAAGCTTCGGCTCTACACTGACTAGCTGTTTGTCTTTGGGCAAGTGACATGACCTCTCTGCGTGACCACATCGTCCCCTGTAAAATGACGGTGACAGTGCCAGCTGTGGAGAAGGTCTGCAAGGTGTCACGAGCCGGGCACCGCACGCAGCCTGGCACCAGGGACGTCCCGAGGGGTTTTTATTGGCAGCCACAAGTGTGTCCCAGTGTTGTCTCTCTCGGTGACCTTCCACCACCTGCCCTGAATTCCCCAACACCTGTAGGGAAGCCAGTCAGGAGTTTTCCCAGAAGCCCTGCAGGGACCTCTTACTGCCTCTGCAAGCCGGCCGGACTGCGGCCGCCCCCCGCCAGGGCCTGCACCTGCGGCTCTTCCGCAGAGACGGGGAGGGGGCACTGAGCTGTCTGCAGGTCCACAGCCCCAAGGCTGGTCCTCGGCCAGCGAACAGACAGGTCGCCCGTCAGGACCAACTCTCAGGTGTAACTTAGACTCCAGAGCCCCTGCGGCATCAGGCGGAGGCCACTTTCTGCGGGGCTTCGCCTGAAATCGCATGCCGGCCTGGATGCCCCAGCCCCACCGCGGCCCTCCCTCCCCCTGCCCTGCACTGCAGCCTCCAGCAGCTACCCAAGACGGTGGCAGATGCCATGCTTCCCTCTGTCCCCACGCTCAGCACGGGCCGCTTGGTCGATGTGGGAAACTTCCATCAAGAAAAAGATTTAGTGAGTCAGCCAGGGGATGACTTCTGGAGGGAGCAACCGAGACTGAGAGCCGGCAGGTCTCCCCCGGACCCCCCCAGGCCCCTCCCTTGCCCACGCCGAGAGCCATTTGCAGCCGTAAATGTTCAGTGTAGCACACGGTCTTTAGTGCACGGGCCTTGAGCTGCGTAAACAAGGTTGTAAAATTTAAAGGCCAATCAGGCTGGGATCCCAGGGGCAGCCACCCTGGCATCATAGCTGGGGGCGGGGCTTGCATGGGGCAGGCGGGAGGAGGCTCACGACAGCCCCGAGTCTGGGATGGAAAGAAGGGGTGATCTGGCCCCAGCAGATGGTTGCTTCTGTTTTGCTTGTAATCATTGGCTCTGAAATGATCAGATGGAGGCAGGCCCATATCTGGACCCTACCACAGTCAAGGGGGTTGGATATTTTGTCTCTTTCAAAGAAAATACACCCTGGGGCGCCCGGGTGGCTCAGTCGGTGAAGCGTCCGACTCTCCATTTCCGCTCAGGGGTTGGCATATAGGTGAGCAGTGTGTGCGTGTGTGCGTGTGCGTGTGTGCGTGTGTGTGTGTGTGTGATTGTGCATGTGTGTGTCGGATGAATGAGTAAATGAAGGAATGACTGGATAGGCAGGCTGACCACTCTGTTCCCTTACCCAAGCCAGAAGGGAGGATGCCGTCCCTGACTCTCTCCCCCATGCTTCCCACCTCCTGCCGAGCAGCTCTCCGGTCAGCACCCCCCTCCCCTGCAGCAGCCCCTCGCTCCCCTGGAGCCCCCACAGCCTCCTCACCGGCTCACCCTCCCCTCCCACCTCGAAAAGCTCATTTACAGAAAGAAAAGTTCATTAACCAAATCCGGGGCATTCGGCCTCAGGGCTGACCCATTATGAGGCACAAAAGAAAGTCTTACCTTAGTCACTTACACAATTAACGGCGGCGAGGAGCTTGGCCACTGCAGGCCCCGGCACACCCTCCTTCCCAAGCAGAGCTGGTGTGCAGAGCGGTCACAGTGGCAGGGGGATGGCCAGAATGACCGGTGGGCGTCACCCACGGCCCTGGACTGTGGCAGAACAGGAACCCCACAGCGGTCAGGTGACGCTCTGGCACCTCCTCCCCTCCTCACTCAGGACACCGTGAACCTGCATCCAGCTGCTCCCGCCTCATTAAGCAGCCGGCGCAGGGCCCTGGGAAACGTCTTCATTAGGTGGCCACACTGGCTTGTGTAAATTAATTTGATAAAGATAATGAAGTTCAGCAGAGCAGAGCTGACCATGTTTCTGGGAGAAGCTGCCCTGAGGCCTGAGCTCTAGGAACCAGGATCTGGGGAGGGGTGAAGGGATTTGCAGGTGGTGCTGCAGGGGCTCGCTCTCCACCCCCCCACCCCCACCCTCGCCTCCCCACTGCATCTCAGCCTTGTGGAGGCTGAAGGACCCCGGGGGGTGGGGGCGTATCTTGTCCGAAAGGTCTCTGGAAACAAGCTGGGTTTCAATCCCGGCTTTGCCATGTGCTGTAGGTCACCTGACCTCTGAGCGCCTCAGCTTTCTCAGCTGTAAAATGGGCGTGACGATCCTGCCTCCTAGCAGCGATTAACTGAAGTACTACATGTAAAGCATTTCTCACAAGCCTGGCGTTCACAGAGCGTCCTCAGGAAATAATAGCAGTTACTTATATTACCAAAATAAAATAATGGAAACTTCCCTCACTGACCCTGTGTGTCCATTTGGAAAACTGTTCTTTTAGATAAATCATTAGCTCCTGATTTTCATGAGGCCCCTCTCATGCTGGGCTTTCTGTTCCCCTTCGGGTTCAAAGGGTTGAAGAATTCGGTCAAGGTTACGCAGCTGCTAAGTGGTAAGTGCAAGATTTGAACCCAAAGCAAAGGAGGGGCATCTGTGCAGACGTGTGAGCCTGCAGACGAATGGGCTTGCCCCGTGTCTGAACACACCCGATGCCTCTGTGTTCCCTCTGAGCCAGCTTTGCTTACCAATCCAGGCAGCTACACAGGAGACAGACAACACTGAGCACACACTGGCCGTAGGTGGTGTTAGATCGGGGATCGGGAGACCCCGAGGCTCAGGCACAGCTCTGAGGCAACTGTCTGTGGCCCCTTGGCCAAGCCACACCCCTCTCGGAGCCTCTTTCCCCGTCTCTAAAGGGCAAGGAAGGTTTCCGACTCTCGACACCTTTTCAGCCCCATTCATTCCACGGATCCTCCTCTGAGCCACCTGCTCTTTGGTTTGAGGATGCCTGAAATTTCTCCCCACGTGTTCTGCCTCCTGGCCCAGTGCCATCCCACGGGGGCTGAGAACCACCTGCATTCTGTCCCCGCAGAGAGCAGCAAGAAGGACCAGGAGTAGATAGCGGGGTTCCCTGACTCTGCATGAGGCGGTATCGTGGGGATGCCGGATCCCGAACACAGAAGTTCTCCTCGGGATGCAAAAATCCCCAAGCTGGGGTACGTGACAACCGCTGATCAGCAAAGAAGAATACCAATGATAGTGTGAAGGATTTTTTTTTTTCCTTGCTATAAACGAGAGAGATGCATTGGGTGTCTAATTAGCAAAATATTAGGTAATTGGTGTAATCTGGGACTATTCCCTTTTTGACAGCCTCTACTGGGCTGGCCCATTTCAAGCCTGGGTTGCCGGTAATATCAGCTGATAATTGTAATACTGAAAAGGAAAAATCAAATCAGAGCCATCGGAGGCTCCCATTAAATTGATTTAGGACTGGAAAAATTAATGGGATTCCCTTGCCTCCCCCCTCCTCCCCACCTAGTTTCTGCCTCGCTCTGCCACATGGAGAGAGGATCGGTGGGGCTCTGCCACTCAGCTTCTGGCCTGCCCCCACCCTGCAAGACGGTCAGGAGCCACCCCCCCAAAAGCCAGTGGGAGGAGTTCAGTAAGAGAAGAGGGGAATGCACCCAGCGCCACAGCCTCAGACAGAGCTGGTGCATTTTTCCTTTCCTCTCCCAGGGGAACTGAACCTCTGGGATGAGGCCCAGAACAGCCCGTGCTACTTCTAAGTTTGATGAGGCAAGGAAATAGAGTCCGCGTGATATGTGTCCCATCAGTTCAAGTGACAGAAATCAACTCAAACCAGCTTAAAGCAAAGAGAACATTTATTGACTCATGAACCCGGGAAGTCCAGAGGGAGAGCTTACCCAGAGACGCCAAGAACCCAAAGGTGTCACCACACCACCTCCTCCTCTGTCCCCACCTCCCCTCCTTCCCTCCCACTGTGGCTAGGCGGGCTCCAAACTGAGCTGACAATGGGGGCGGGAAAGGGGACCACAGACAGCTTCCAGGCTGACGTCCTCCCAGCTTAGCAGCCCCAGAAGAAACAGAGCCCGTCTCCCCCAGCATCAATCTATAAAGCCCAGGGAAGGGCCCCAGTTGGTCTGTCTAGAGACATATGCTCTTCTCCGGTCCCATCACTATTGCCAGGGAGTGAGACATTATACGGACTAGGCCTGGGTCCCAACACACTCCTGTGACTGAAGGAACAAGGTATTATTATGACTGGCACCCCACCAGGTGAGCAGGTGAGGCGGCATCCCAAAAGTAGGCTTTTCCTACCGGAAGAGGCAGGGACGTGTGGTTATATGAAATAAACCACCCCCAAACTTAGCATTTTAAAGCGACATGCTTTGCTACGATCGCTCGTGATCCTGTGGGTTGCCGGGAGCAGGTGGTTCTGCTGTTGGACAAGACATGGTCCAGATCTGTAGTTACCTGGGGACACAACCAGCTGGCGCATCCAAGATGGCTCAGTGGCATGCGTGGCGCCCATGGCCGGGATTGTCCCTCAGGCCCTGTCTGTCTCCACAGGTGAGTCCCCGTGGTCCCTCCATCAGGGTAGCTGGACTTCGCATGTGGCAACTCGGGGCTCCCAAGTGAAGACAAACCCGGACTCAAGAGGAAGCTAAGCAAATTCCACTTCTCAATGGGGGAATTGACAAAGAATCTTCACCATCTTTAACCGCCCCCCTACCCCCCCCCCCCGTCAGAGGGTGGGACTAACAATGGCAGCAAGGGTGTCCTAATGTCCATCCATCTGTGAGTGAACTCAAGAAGTTGAAGTTCCTTCCCTCCAAGGGAGATGCCCCACCACCCCCTCCCTGGGGGCAGCCTATGACTTAGCTGGTGTACCTCTGTTGCTATGGAAACCAAGCCATTCCGGAGGCGCAGGGGCCCTCGAGCTCCCTCCTCAGGAGAAAGTCCAGTGAGACACCGGAAAGAGGAGAGAGCCTTTGTCTGGGAGAGAGAGAAGCTCTTGGAGCTGCCAAAGGCTGGGTTGCTCACTCTCCTTAACCAGGGCAGGAAGGTTTTAGAAATAAACCAGGCTGTATTTGAGTCCGGGACCTCCAGAGACCGGTCACGGGGCCTTGAATGGGTCACCTCGGGTCTCCGCACCTCCATTTCCTCATCTCTAAGAAGGGGTTGATAACCACCCACTTGTAAGGCTCTAAGGAGAAAATGGGCCAACCTGTGTGAGAGGTCTAGCACGGTGCCTGGCACGTAGTAGCTACTGAATAGCAAGGACGCGGAAGAAGGGTTTCTGTCACTCCCCACCGCATGCACCTGTTCAAGGAGCTGCTCTGGGCCCATGAGGATATTCTGCCCCACGGTGTTATCACAGTTTCTTTAGCTTCTTTGTATCCAGGTGCCCAAAGATCTCCTTCCCCCTCAGTGCCGAGCATCCCTGGAGAGAGCTAGCCCAAGTCCTTCCCTGGCCTGACCAGCTCCGGGAGACGGGAGGCCATCTGAGCTCCTTTGTCCCAGCCTGTGGGGTTCAGGCCAGCTTGGAGGAGTCGAAGAGCCAGACTCAACATACTTATTTCATTTTCACACATTGAGTTTGGGCTCCTTGAATCTCACATCCAGAGAAACATGCAAATGGATGCAAATGATTCCCTGATTTATGCAAAACGGTATGCAAATGCACGTCCCCGAATTTGCCAAAGGAAAGGGCCTGGTCACCTAATTTAACAGAAAGAACAGGAGAAGAAAATCGTGTCTGTCCATCATGTCTGAGTTAGGTTCGGGCTGGAAATAACTCGGGAGACCTTCTGGCATGGAGCTCAGGGGTCTCAGCCACCCTGGGCCACAGGCACCCTGACCCCTGCAACCAGGAGCCCCCAGGCCTGGGTTTGCCGAAAGAGTCTAGCTTCACCGTGGTGCTACTGTGGAGTTCTGGTTTTGTTTTCTTTTTTAAAGCTGGGCCTTTTAATCACCCTTACCTTCCGAGGGGAGGTCAACAGCTTTCATAGAACTTGGGGCAGTGTGTTGGAAGATCTTAGTTCTCCGTCCTTCCACATCTACCTCTGATCCGAGTCGAGAGCCCAACAGCACCAGGCTGTGGAAGGTCATGGCCACGATGGAAGGGCTGGTATCACGCAGTCCACGCGTGCCACCTGTGGCAAGGTGACGTCCTCCAGCTGCTCCCGAGGAAGGTGCTCCATGTGGGCCTCGACTGAAACCACCCAGTTCCCCCTGCAGCTGAGTCCCCTGAATCTCCCTTCCCCCCAGATGGGGTCCTGGGAGAGGATGCTCCCCTGCCGGCCCTGACCACCTAGAGCCACCTGCTCACTGCTGGTCAGGCCCAACATTGATGTCATCACTATCAAAAAGAGCTCACACTGGGGGCGCCTGGAGGGCTCTGTCGGTTAAGCATCCGACTCTTGATTTCAGCTCAGGTCATGGTCTCAGGGTCGTGGGATCAAACCCCACTTTGGGCTGTACACTGAGCGTGGAGCCTGCTTCAGATTATTTCTCTCTCTTTCTCCCTCTGCCCTCCCCTCCACTCATGCTCTCTCCCTCTGTCGCTAAGGAAAAAAAAAAGAGTGCTCACACTGAGTGAGCAGACCCTGGGCTGAGCACTTCACATACATCAGCTCCTTGACTCAGGGTAGCAGCCTGGGATGGAGGACTGTTAGCGTTGCAACCAGAGGAATGGAGGCCAGTGAGTGAGAGACTCCACATCTGTGAGACCCCCAAGGCCAGTCTTCTCTTCCCTACACGTTGGACCTCCAAGAACCTCATCTTTTTTTTTTTTAAATGTGTTTATTTTTAGAGAGAGACAGAGAGAAAGTGCAAGCAGGGGGAGAGGCAGGGGGAGAGGGAGAATCTCAAGCAGACTCCCCACTGAATGAGGAGCCTGACACGGGGCTCAATCCCGGGACCCCGAGATCATGACCTGAGCCGAAAACAAGAGTCGGACGTTTAACCGACTGAGCCACCCAGACGTCCTGTGGAACCTCATCTTTTCAAACCTTTGTTGCCCATGAGGCTGGGGCTCAGCTCCAGGACGGCGGGGACTGTGTCCACTCATTCACTGCCCAGGCCCCAGAGCCCCCCAAGGAAGCTGACACCCAGTGGCCCACAGTAAACACTTGCTGAGGGACCGCTTGCTCAAACTAAAGCACATTTTCTGCAAACGTCCACGGTCTGTTTTCTGGACCCACTAAATTGCTCACAATGGGATGTCTATTTATCAGTATGGTGTTGACTGCCCGTTGCCAGCATTTTCCAAAAGAGCTTGATGAGCAGTACTAGGGTTCGGGAGCCCTAAACCAACAGAACTGATAGAAGTTTCTGCACAAACTGCTGGATTCTCCAAGCCGGCTGAAGGAGCTATGCGTCTCTAAAGAAGGTACAAAGGCTTTCCGGCATGCCTGGGCGTTTAACACTCTAAAGAGGAGCATCTCAGATCCAGACACCTGGCAGGGCTCCTGTGTGAGCTGATCATCAGCAAGTGGATGAGGGTTCACTATGGGCCAGGAGCTGCTCTGAGTATTTTACATGAATTAACTCCTTTCATCCTCAAAACAGCCCATGCACACAATGCTGTTAACATCCCCATGTTCTAGAAGAGCAGACCAAGGCCAAGGGTTTGCAAACATTCTGTGGCTTGGATTGGCACTTGTGCACTTGTCCTTGAACAGCGTCCTCAGGGGATGGAGCGTGGGGTGGGGCCAGGAAACGGGCCCGGTTTACCACCGAGAATGGGGGGCAGGTTTTGCAGGGTTAAGTGTATGGGCATTGAGGCTGTAGCCCTGGGGTCCTCTTCTATGCTTCATGACCCTTGGCAAGTGACTTCCCCTCCCTGAGCCTCGGTTTCCTCATCTGTAAAGCAAAGGAAATAAAGAAGCCCTCTGGGCGTGGTTGTGATGATTCACTGAGATCTAGGGTACGGCGCGGTTGCCATGGTGCCTGGACCCAAGAAAGGGATTAGCATGCTTGGACTAGCGTCAGGCAGGACTTGAGTTCCCAGAGGTGCAGGGACCTGTGGATCCCACACAAACCAGTGGCAGAGCCAAAACTCAAACCGAGTCTCCCGATTCAAGGCCCAGGGTCCTCTCCACCACGCACCCCGGCGCATCTGACAGGGCTGGCTTGCAGGTGCGTGGGGCACCTGTAAGCACCTGTTCCCTGCGGCTGGGGAGCCAGCTGTCTGCCTCCAAGAGAGAGCCTGTAACAGCCATGCTTCTCACCAGGAAAGGTTTGTGGTTTCTGTTGATAAGAAAAGATGACAAGAAATAGCTCGGGTAATTATATTAATTTTCCTCAATTTACACATTCTTGCTATTTGCCATTTCCCCAGGAATGTGTAAATGAGGAGTTTGAGTGGTTCAGCAGCGCTGTAATTAGGTCGGCATTGTTTAAAAAAAAAAAAAAGTTTCTGTTGTATGTGTCATTATTAGGTCTCTTCGTGGTGGAGGGTCCTGTCTCCCTTCTTGGACTGGGGGCTCACCAAGGGAAAGGGATTTACCTCCCACTTCAGCTCAGGAGTCTCCACCTTCTGATTGGAGAACCCTCTGAGGACAGGAATGTGTCTCTCCCATCAGACGAGGGTCTCCTCCTGAGCAGACACTATGTCTTTTCCATCAAACTGGCAGGTCCCCGAAAATAGGGTTGGATCTCCCCCATCGGACTAGCAGCTTCCTTATCAGCCTAGGTAATAGGGTCTTTGAGTCCTCCATCAAGTTCAGGGACCGTCTTATCTCCCCAGTGACTCTAGCCTAGTGTCAAGCCTGCGAAGGTGTATGTAGTGGGGTGATCTGTTTGCAATATAAACCTGAGGTTTATTTTCATCCCCTATAGATCTTGAGCAGATGTCTCCCTGGCCCCCACCCCATTGAACCAATGCCAGGTAACGTGTGTGTGTGTGTGTGTGTGTGTGTGCACGTGTGCACGTGTGCACGCGTATGCACACATCATGGTCTGAATGTTCATGCCCCCCACCCAAAGTTCATGTATGGAACCCTAACCCCCACTGTGATGGTATTTGGAGGTGGGGCCTTTGGGGGGTGATGAGGTCATGAGGGCGGAGCCCCATGATGGGATCAGCTCCCCTAGAAGAAAGAGAAGAGAGACCAGAGCTTCCTCTCTCCATCAGGGGAGGACGCAGCAAGAAGGTAGGCATCTGCAAGCCAGGAGGAGGGCTCTCCCCGGTCGCCAAATCAGCCGGCCCCTTGATCTTGGACTTGCCCGCATGCAGAACTGGGAGAACCAAACTGTTGCAGCCCCCAGCCCCCAGCCCCTGGTAGTTTGTTACAGCAGTCCAAGCTGGCTGAGACGGGGGAACAACCTAGAATAGACAACCAACTTTGAGTTCCAAATGTCATATTTTTGTGTCCATAGCAAGACTATATCCCCCTTTAAGCCTGACCTCGCTGGAGAAGAAAACATTTTAAAGTTATAAAAGCCAGTCCCCCCTTTCACTCCCCCTGGCCGTGCGCGCAGTCCGGGGGCCGCAGGACTCTCTCTCTGCCCACCCAGGAGGCAGGCTGGAGCGCCAGCAGCTAGTGCTTCCGACCGAAGCCTCAGCTGGGGGCACCCTGATGGCAGCTGGGGGACAGGGGGCCCAACATCCTCACCCCGCGGCCGGGCTGACTCTGAGGCTTGCTCTGCGCAGTGCCAGAGCCACCACCGCCAGCCGCCCGCTCACGGCTCACCCTGTTCTGGTTCCCTTCCCTCCCCATCCCACACGGTCCCTGGCCTCACCCCCCTAAATCCTCTTCTCCGGATCTGCTTCTGGGGGAACACAGGCCAAGCCACTTCCTTTCGCGAAGCAAGAGTGTCTGAGCACAGAGATGCCCACAGGCTGCTGAGCCGCTTTCCCTGGCAAGAAATCCCAGTGTACGCAGCGAGTCGGAAACAGGACAGACTTGAGGGGACAGGCCGGAGGTGGGACACGAGCGGGGCTCCTGGGCAGGGAAACGGCACCCCCACCCCACACCTGAGGCCCTCACCAGTTCAGGAGAAAGTCAGAAAGCCTGAAGGGGACAGAGCACCGTGGGCAGGGTGAGGTGTCCCCTGCATGCCCAGCAGGGTGGGAGAGCGGGGCAGAGGAGGGGCTGGGCCTACAGGTCCGAGATGCCCCAGCTGGCGAGAGCCCTGGGGCCGGGGGTGCAGAAGGGCAGCAGGAGGGGGCGACGGCTCGGTTACCCACGGGTGGGGGCGAGCAACCGGCTCTCAACCCGAGAGTCCCAGCTGGAAGTCGGGGCCCGTGCACCTGCCCCCTGACAACAGCCCCCCTCCCCCACTGTACCTGCTCATCAAGGGGGGAAGCAAGAGTGCTTTTCCCTCTCTGCCAAGGGCAGGGGACGAAGGCACACAGCCCACCTCGGCCTCAGACCCCACCCAGGTCCCTGCTGCTCCCAAGGTCTGTTCCGTCCATGGCACCAGACACGAAAGATAGCTCCCTCCTCCTTCGGACACTCTCCACCCGGCTTCCAGGACGTCAAGCCCCCACCTCCTCCACTCCCTGGAGATCTGGTCCCGCTCACACCTGTCTCTCACCTGGACCTCTCCCTCGAGCTCCAAACTCACAATGACTGTCCTGCCTGCACGACACAATCAGTGGCAACTCAGTATAATGCACCCCAAACCCAATTCCCAGTCCCCCCACCTCCTGCCCCAGGAAACGGCAGCTCTGTCCTTCTGGTTGCTCAGAGCCAGACACCTCAGGGTCATCTTTGACCTTCTCCCTCTCCCCACCCACCCACCCTCAAACCCTGTGGACCCTGGCGTCAGAATCCAGCACAACCGCCATGGCCGCCTTGGTCCTGCCGGCCACAGTGTGCCCCAGGACATTGCAACAGCTTCCTTGGGGGTCTTCTGGCTCCCACACGCCTACCCTTGCCCCCTGCAGATTAGCCTCCACTTAGCAGCCAAAAGTGATTGTTGGAAAACAAATGACAGATCGTGTCCCTCTTCTGCTCAAAACCCTCTTGATGACCTCCCATGTCACCAAGGAAAAGGCAGAGTCCCTCCGTGATCTGACCCCCCACTCGTGACCAGCCCCCCACTTCCGCCGCCCCAGCCACACTCCTGCCTCGGCACCTTGCCCATGCTGTTCCCTCTGTCCAGAACTTTCTACGGCCTGATGTCTGCTCCTCCTTCAGGTCTTGGCTCAGATGTCACCTCCTCAGTGTGGTCTCCCTAAACACCAGGCTTCACATCACCAGCCCCCTCCCCGACCTTTCTTGCTCCCCTCCTCAGTGTTCTCTCTCCAGAGGGAGAGATAGCACATAGCAGGCTCCCCTAAATGCCGAATGAATGACACTTAGCTCCCATGGCCTAGACTGTTGTTCTGTCCTCTCTGAGACAGAGAGGTTAAGGTGCTTGCCTGGCATCACACAGCCAGTAAGTGGGGACAGCATACAGGGAACTCTGGTCTGTCTGTCACCAAAGTTTTGCTCTTGGAGGTGGGGTGGTCTGGATGGGGGGGAAGAGTCTGGCCCTGATGCTTCCTCGGGGTGGGGGGGTTACTTAACTTCTGGAGCCTCAGGTCCCCCACCTGCAGAATGAGGGGAGCATGGCAGGGGAGCAGCTGTGAGGACGAATGAGTGCCCCCAAAGTGTTACTCTGATCAATACCTAGAGCAGGGGCCCCCCTCCCAGGCCAGGCACGTCCTTCACACATCTTCACGTCTCGGGAGCCGTTTCCGACGCCCCCGGCCCACCCTCGCTCTGTTGGCAGAGACTCAGCAGGGGGGCTGTCGACTGATAGGATAATTCCACGATCGTCGTTAAGTCCGCCAGTTTCTCGGTGACGGATCTCCAGGGTCCCCTTCAGCTGAGCGATCTGTAGGTCTAGGATCTAAGAGACCCGAAGAGTTCCCAGACGCCCACTCCCACACACAAGGGGGGCTTCTTAACGAGACAGTCTGCCTCAAGTCGTTTGGAACGAGACACGCTACCAGGAGGATTGCCACTTGTCCTTGGCAATTCACTGAGTGAGGCGTCATCGTCCCCGTTTTAGAGATGGGGAGACAGGCCTGCCGGTGAAGGGACACGCCGGAAGACACACAGCAGGTCTTCCATGGATGCAGACCTGCCAGATCCTAGACCCCAGGCTCGCTCGTCGCCCCAAGTGGCCGCAACTTCCCGGTGACTGTTCTAGGAAAAGTCTCACCCAGCATTTGACTCGGGGGATCAAGGCACCCACTGGGAGCCCGGCCCAGACAGCGTTCGGTAATGAGCTTGAGCGCGTGTGCTTTTGTTCCTCTCCCGCGAGCCGCGGGCAGGACACTGGTGGGTCTCCCTTTGATACTAAAAGGGGAACGGAGGGTCAGAGAAGAAGGGCGCATCTGGGATGGAATGTCCAGTGTCCTGAAGGGTCACTGTCCAGGGTCATGGTTCCCCCGGACACAGCTCCCCACTCCCCGCCCTGGGGACCCGTGCTGGACCACTTGCCTATGGGAATAGATCCACCTCCTCACAGCCCACCTTGGCTCAGGCTGTCCCCTCCTGGAGGCCTTGCCCTTTCTCTGCAGCACCCTTGACCACCCCCAAGCCCTCAGCCGGGGCCCTGACACCTGCACTCTGCTTTAACTGCACTTCCTGGGGGCGGAGGTGGCCACTGCCTTGCTCGCCTCCATGGCCCCAGCAGCTCACAGGGTGTCTGAGGAGAACGGGGGCCCGAGGGGTTTGTGAAAGAGCTGAATGAGCCAGGGCTCCTCCAGGGGGGCCAAGACCCCACCAGGGGGTTAGGACCTGGCTGAGGTGGCCTTACCCTCCATGGTGGCTCCCCCACCAGGGTTCCCGGAACGTCCATGGAAGCCCATGGAGCTATACAGCTGGGTCTCGTTGACAGGGCTGCCTCCCACCCCCGCTGATCTCCGCTTTCCTCCCCCCCCCCGCCCCCCGCCACCTGGCGCCGCCACCAGTGAGTGTGAAAGGGAGGCCCCACAGGTGGGCGGGTGGTGGGTGGACAGACACGGGGACAGATGCCAGCGAGGTGGTGGGTGGGAAGATGGAGAAACACTTCCCTTTTGGGTGGTGGGTATTGGCTTTGTTTTTTTCCCTGCAGGCAGCTCTAGAAATCTAAGGATGGAGACTGAGCCAGAAGAAGGAAGCCAGGGCCCCAGGCAGCCCCACCCACAGCCTGGGCTCTGCTGCCACCATCTGGAACTCAACCCCTCCTCCCTCAGCCCCCTCCCCGCCTCACCCTGTCACCCTTAGCAATAGCCCCCGACCCCCATCCTCCACAAGGTGAAGCCCTTCAGATTTCTTCCCTCCCAGGTGGGCAGGGACAGGTGCCGAGGCCACCTGCCTCCATCCCGATCCAGAGCAGGGAGGGCAGCCTTCTCTTCAAAAACTATTCAGATGGGACATCTGAGTGGCTCAGGCGTTAGGCGTCTGCCTTCGGCTCAGGTCATGGTCCCAGGGTCCTGGGATCGAGCCCCACATCAGGGTCCCTGCTCCGCGGGAAGCCTGCTTCTCCCTCTCCCACTCCCCGCTTGTGTTCCCTCTCTCGCTGTGTCTCTGACAAATAAAATCTTAAAAAAACCAACTATTCAGAAAAGCAGCTCCCAAGAGCCCCTTCTCAAGCAAAAGAGAACTTTCTGGGATGATGGAAATAGTCAGATCTGTATTGTCCAGGACAGTCGGCACAGACCCCATGGGGCTCTTCGAGACGCTAGAAATGTGGCAGTGGGACTACAGGAACTGAATTTGTGACTTTTTTCCTTTTAATTAATTACAAAAGTAGAAAGCTACACGTGGCCAATGTCGAGGGCATCAGACAGCTCATTCTAGGGCTTGTGCTGTGTGGTGGGGTCTCCCTGGTGCTCCTATTTCCAGAACAGCCCTATCTCATGACAACTGTCTCTTCCCCGTCACATCTCAAAAAACAAAAAGTCAGTCCAGGTGCTCATGTTATTGTCTTTTATTCCAGCATCTCCCAGAGCTCCAATATGTACAGACTTCATTTATACACATAATATACACCATATATACGTATTTATAGATATTCACACACCAGCCCACATGCTCTCAGACTCTCACACGCACACGGCCTTCCCCGAGAGGTGCGTGGCCACCTCTGAGCCCCGCTCGGCCGCACGAGAGGCCCTGGGCTTGCCAGGCAGTTGTGAGGTTTTGTGTTTTTTTTT
>NW_027397080.1:24346439-24456776 GCF_003265705.2 Callorhinus ursinus
TTTTGCTTTTAAAAAGAAGGCCATTTCCTCCAGAGGTATCCTCTCCCCAGACCCAGACTCCTCCCCCAGAACACTCTGAAACATCTTTTTTTTAAAAAAAAAAAAAGAAGTTCTCCTCTGTTCTGCCAAGGTAGCTCCGGGAGATCCAGGCCTATCCTCGGGGGTCCCTGGAAGGCGAGTCTCCCCCGTGCTCCCGGGGCGCGGAACCCCGGATGGTGGGAGGGGCCCCCGGCAGGGGGAGAGCCCGCCCGGGCGGGGGCTATAGCGTCAAGGGCACCTGCCAGATGAGGAGGGCGCTGTCCGTCTCCCTGCACGGGGCCGGCCGCCCGCTGCCCCCCCGGGGCGCTGCCGAAGTGGCGGTAGCCCAGCCCCCCAGAGATGATGGCCACGGAGCAGATCTCCTTGCGGTGGGCGTCGCGGGCGCAGGGCCGGCTGCGCACCCAGACGTCGGGGTCGTCGGCCATCTCATAGATGGAGCCGTCCTCCTCGCTGTGCTCCAGGGCCGAGCCGTCGGTGGGCGCCGGCTCCCGCACGGACAGCAGCGGGCCGGGCAGGTGCGCCGTGGAGCGCAGGCGGTACTGCAGGAGGATGCCCTTCTTGCGGGGCAGCTCTCGGCCCACGTGGCTCGTGGGCACGGGCGTGGGCTCGGGCACCGGCCCGTCCGCCTTGTCGTCCTCGGCCGGCGGGCCCTCGGCCTCCTCCTGGTCGCTCCGCAGGATGTCGGGGGCCAAGATGCTGGTAGCCACGGCCAGGAAGGCCACGGGCCCGCAGTGGCCGTTGAGCGAGACCATGCCTTTCCCTGCAAGAAAGGGGCGGGGAGAAGGGGCCCGAAGGCCCAGGGCTTTAGGGGAGGCACCCACACCTCTCTCTTGGCGAACTTTCTGGGTGGTGGTGATTATTTTGGTAACTGCAATCTATGTTGGAACCTTCCAGAAGGCCTTGGGTCTGGGGGAGGGCTCTCCCACACTCTGGGGCCATTTTCTGTGGAGGAGTAGAACAGGGAAGAGGAGTGATCTTATAAACCTGTTGCGGGGGGAACCCTTGGGGGACCGTCAGTGTGAAAGCACCTGCAGCCCCCGCCTGAGCCAGCCGCACGTCTTCCTGCCTTTGCTCAAGCCATTGGCCTTGCCCGGAGAGCCTTCCCCAGCCACCTGATGCTACACCCCACCCGCTAAAGCCCAGTTCAGGCTCCTCCACAGCACATCCTTCTTGACTCCACCCACAGACTGCCCAGCACCCGGTCTCTGGGCCCCGAGGTCCCAGAACACCTGCCATCACAGCACCTGCCCCCTCCCCTGACCTCAGCCGCCTCTGCCAGACCATCAGCACTGGGGGGGCGCGGTCTCTGCCCGATGCATCCCTACAACCCAAGGACCAACACCGCAGGGAACAAAATGACATATGTGATAAAAACAGGAGACTTTGGGATTTAGGAACGGGGGGGGGGGGCTCCCGTTCCAGCTGGGCTGGTCCACCCTCAGGGCTTCCCCCCAACCCCACCCACCCTGGTCCCCCAGCTGCTCATCACTCTCAGGGCAGAGGCAGAGAGGGGCCCAGGGCTCTGGGTCCTCCCTGACCCCGCCCTTGTTCTCCTAGCCCTAGCACCCCCGTCAGGGCAGACCTCCCGCTGCTCCATAGGAACACATTTGCACATGGACCCCAACCGCAGGAGCCCTCGGTTATGTCGGTCTTTGGAACCTGGACATTTTGAAGCTGCTGTGGGGAGGGGACAGGAGGGGCCCAGCCATTAGTCAGCGGCCTCCACCAATCCTGAAGCCACTTGACCAACACACACTACTGTGCCCATTGGCCAGATTAGGAAACTGAGACCCAGAAAGCAGCTGGGAGACCTTGGGGCGGGATGACATAACTCCAGTGTGCCACAGTGTCACCTGTGATCTCAGGGGCACTGGAGATAATGCCCCATGTCAGAAGAGAGTGTGAACCTCTGGGCACAGGCTCACCCTCCCCAGCCATCTGCAGCTGACTCCCAGGCCCTGCCAAGACCGGTTTCCAGAGCCTCACCTGTGATCTTGGGGATGCCTTCCAGCCGAGGCACAGGCAACAGGACAATGACACCCTGGTCGGTGCCCACCCAGAGCAGACCCTGGCAGATCAGGAGGCTGGTGACACACAGGTGCTTCTGGCCTGTGGAGAGAGAAGCCAGCATGAGCAGCACACCCTCCTGCGGGGGCGGCGGTGGGTTCTGGGGGCTTCAAGGTGAGGAAGGGGCATGGTCCGGCTCCTCGGGTGAGACAAGCAGGAAGCTGGATGGGGCTGTGGTTGGGACGTGGGTCTGGGAGTCTGACCTGGCTGGAGTCCGGCCCCTGCATCCCCGAGCCTCAGTTTCCACCTGAGTACAGTGGGGCTGCGTGAGGATGGGAGAGGGTAGCGCCACAGAGCATGGTGCTGGCCCCTGGGGGCCCTCCGTGGCAGGGTGCGGGTTTGAGGGTGAAGCAGATGCTGGTGCGCACGGAGGCACGGGGCGGGGGCCGGTACAGATACAAGAAGCGGTGGGGGTGGGCACTGGCTGTCTGTTGTGGCCCCTCGGTTTCCAGCACAGGCTTGCCATCCTGCCCACGTGGGTCCTTCCCCCGGGTGAAGGCCGAGCGCACCCAGCAGCCCCCCGGCCCGCCAGTGACGTGGGCAACTCTGTGCCAGAAACGGGCCTGCTGATGTCAGTCCACATTAGTTCTTGTCTGGCTGTCCCCCTGCTGCTGTCTCTTCATTTTAGTGAGACTGGCGGTGGCAGGGAGAGCACTGGGGTCCCCCTGGCTCTTTACAGGGGGGTTGCGTGGTGTGGGCTCCAGGGACCGGTGCTGGCCTCAAACCCAGGCCCTGCCACGTCCCAGCTACACGACCCAGGCCAGGCCCTAAGCCTCTCTGTGCCATTTCCTCACCAGCCAAAGGGGATGATGATGCTATTCCACAGCCTCGTCCCGAGGATTAAATGAGTCAATGAATGAATGTAAATCCCTGAGCCCAGTGCCCGGCCCATGGCACACACAGAAAGCGCCATCGGCCACCTACCACTGTTAACAACCCTGGGCAACGGGAAGGGGCATGAGGGAGGGCCTGAGCTCAGACTCCTGCCTTTCTAAAGGGCCGAACCCTTGGCCCCACTGGAGGGGCTCACACCTCCCTAAAAGGAAGATCACGTTCATGCCATGGGGTATGTGAAATGCTGCTTGGAGCCCTGGCTGTCGACCTGGGCATGCATCCACACCCCCAGCCAGTTCACACCCCCAGAGGTGAGCCCCCAAACTGCATTTCTGGCAAGCACGCAGGTGACACGGCTGCTGCTGGCCTGAGGACTGCACTTAGAGAAACACTGCTTTGGAGTATCTAAAGCACACATAAACCTGCTCTGGTCTGACGGAAGCCTCGCGGCGGCTGGGACACACACAAGACACCAGTGTTGTGCCCGTTTTTCCAGGGGAGGAAACTAAGGTCCAAAGAAGTCATCCAGCTGGTGGGTGCAGGCTGGGAGCCAGGCTCCGGTGTGCTGATTACCGTCTACACTGCGGCCACCTCTCTGCTCTTGAGCAAATGACTGCAGTTCCAAACGGGTAGGGGTGTGGGCTTCCTCCGAGCAGAAGGGGTGGCTCCCCAGGGTTACCGCGCTGGAGTTCATGCAGCCCTGTCTGACGCAGCATACTCTACCATCACCGACCCACTTGCCCGGCACCCCGGAACATCCCAGGCGCCTACTGGGCACGGGACTCTGCGCTCAGTGCTGGAGGCACGGTGGGAGCCGCACACACAGTTCTGCTCTTGGGGAGCAAACCCTCTAGGACTTTCCATGATGATGGAAATGTTACCTATCACACTGTTCAATTCTTCAGCCGTTAGCCACATGTGGCTGGTGAGCACGGGAAATGTGGCTGGTGGGATGGAGGCACCGAATGTTTTATTTTATTCAGTTTTCGTTAATAGTGGCTACCGATTAGCGCTGTTTGGAGAGGGGAAAGAGGAAGGGAAAACATAAACAAGAAACATAAATACCAGGCAGAGGATTCAAACGGGGGACGGGGCAAGGAGTGGGCAGGAGAATTTCCAAGCTTCCTGCCTCACTCTGCTTTCTGGAAGGATGGGGAAGCAGGTGTGGGGATGTGAGGTCTGGAGGACAAGGATAAGGCAGCCACGCCAAGTCCCAAGCTAAGGACTGGGACACAGCACATGCAAAGGCCCTGTGGCAAGGATGAGTGGGTGGCAGGAGCAGACTATAGCTAGCCCAGCTCAGGGATAGGGGCAAACTCAAACTCAAACTCAGCTGGAGAGCAGGTGGGCCGGGGTAAGGACCAGACTATTCATTCTGAGCAAGGTGAGAAGCTACTGGAAGGTCTGAGTAGAGGAGCAGGTGACTTGGTCTGGAGGAACGCTTTAGCCGCAGAGTGGTAGAGGACAGGAGGGAGGGAGCGAGCAGACCAGCCAGGCAGAGACAGTGGTGGCGAGACGCCACGGTGGCCTGGAAGATGATGAGGAGCCAGGGCATTCGAGATCCATTTTGAAGTAGACGGACAGACCCACTGACAGACTCGAGTGGGTAGGGAGAGCGGACAAGAATGAAGGACAACTCCGGGCAGCTGGGTGTATGGCAGTGCCTCGGACTCAGATTGGGGAGCAGCCTGGGTCGGAAGGCCACACTGCCCCCTGGATGCGCAGCCCGAGATGCACGTGCGACTGTCTGCAGGCAGTGGGACAGACGCGCCAGGCAACAGGATACAAACTCAGAGAGACCTCTTCGCGGTCCTGATTCAGTGTGGGGATGCAAACCCCGCAAGAAAAGCCAGTTCGCCTCTGGACAGCAAGGGCGATTGCACAAATGGGTCTGGATGCCTGGACTCTGCCCCACGCCCTGGTCGGTTCAGAAAGTGTAGCGGCCAAGCCAGCAGGGCAGGCTGGGGGCCAAGCGACGGTGCGGCCCGCCCTCCTGGAGTCGGTGCAGGCTGCCCCTCCCCCTCCTCACCACCTGGCTCCCGCTTGGCCCGGGGCGAGGTCTCTGTGGCCCCACCTCCCCTTACTGCTTGCTCCCCAGATGGAAGCCTCGTGTGTGGGCGAGGGCAGCGGCTTACCTGCGCACTTGATCCCCCGGCTCCCGGGCCAGCACCCTGGCTCTCGAGAGTGTCTGCCAGCGCACGAGGGAACGAGCACCAGGACAAGCGAACGCAAGCGCCAGAGCGAAAAAGAACACGGGCGTTGCCGTCACGTACTAGATGCGCGAACTGACGAGCCGCTTTCTTTCTCTCGTCTCTCAGGGAGGATTATAAACCGACCTCACTTTATTTCATGATTATTAGAATTATACGTGTGTGTGTAATGCAGACACACAGTGGGCCCAGCCCTGAGCCCAGCGAGTACGGTCAATGAAAGGAAGCCGTTGGGACAATGTCTGTGATTATGGAAAGGACCTGGACTCATGGCTGAAGATCGACTCCATCAGAGCCACAAACCCACAAAAATACTTAAGGCAAAAGAGCGAACAGGGGCACGTTTTTCATACCTCTGCCTCACCTCCTTTTCCAGGGCCCCTGGGGCCATGAGCCCCGGGAGAGACCATCCCCCAATGCCCCCACACCCTCCCGGCCCCACCGGACAGCCAAGACCCAGCCAATGTGAGGGAGGCAGCAGGTGCCAGACCTGAGAAATGACTTCATCTGCAGATCTCATTCTGAAGCCCTTCCTCCTCCCCGTCTGCCTCGAGGAAAAGAGCAAGACACTTCACAAACAGTCCGAGAGAAAAAAAAATTCTAATGGTGGATAAATATTTTATCACAGAGACTTAATGCAGCCGTGTTCAACTCACCCAAGCCATCTATCTGGAGATATACAACTTTAAAAGGCTCCGGCTCTCAGAGAACATTTTATTAATGACCTGTCTAGTTAAGAGGAGGGGGGCTTTAGGTTCAAAAAAGCATTAATCCCAGTCGGGTACATGAGTGGAAGAAAGGGGTCGGGGGAAGGAAGCGTGATAAATTTTTAACACGCCCTTAAAAAAATCCACACTTAGAAGAGGAACAAATTTATTACTAATTATGCAATTATTTCATCTGGTGGTGTGGGGGAAGAAAAAATGCTTAAAAACCTTTTAAAAATATCTCTGGTAAAGAACTGAAGAATCCTGCTCTGCTGACCTTCCACCGGGGCACCGTGTGAGGTAGGTGGAAGCCGCCCCCCACCCCCCGCGGCAGCTCCGGCCCTGCTCTCCTCGGGCTTGAGGGGTCCTGGCCGGGCAGGTGGGGCTGAGCAGGAACTGCCAGGCTTGGGGACGGGGGCCCAGGGCAGTAACCCCTGGGGACCTTCGGGGACGCCCTGCCCCCCAGAACCTCAGCCCCCGCCCCCGATGGGCCAGCCCCGGGGAGGGCTGGTGAGCGAGACGTGGCTTCTCCGCTGGACGTAGCAGGTGCAGCCGGGAGGACATGGGCGGGACAGTGGGGCCGAGCAGAGAGGCCCCCGGATGTGTGGCCCGCAGAGCCCATGTGGTGAAGGGCAGGGATGGTCACAAGGACGGGGCCCCAACCTCCCTGGGAGGCGGCAACTGGGGGTCCCGAGGCTCCCCGCTCGCTGCCTGTCACGGGACTGGAGGGCACAGAGCCAGCCCGACTCCAGGTCTGGTCTGTCCTGCTCCCATTCGGATCTTGGCCCCTCCCTGTATAGATGGGGAAACTGAGGCCCGGGACTGGGGATGCTGTACAGTGAGCCTGTGAGAAGGTGCGATTCGGGTCCTGGCTCTGGCCTCCCCGGCAGCGCGACCTCCGGTCATGTCCCCTCCGGGGTCTCCGTTGACCTGGCTCTGACATAATCATAAGGACAGGGCCTGCCCTTCCTTCCTTAAAGGGGAACGGCCAAGGACAAGTAAGCCGGTGAGCGAGCAGATGCATTTTAAGGTGACATAAAGCCGCAGCCTGCGGAGGGGCTGCGATGTCACCTGCAGCGGGCTCTGCCGGCCAGTCCCGCCTCTGACCTCTGCCCACACAACAAGGGGCTCCCTCCTCTCCCTCCCCCTGCTCCACAGAGGAGGCCGAGGAGATTTAAAAGGCTCACTTTTTTTGTTGTTCTGCTAGCCTGAAATAATTTAGCTCTCAGTGTAAGTGTGGAAATATTTCTGTGATATAAAGAAATTCTTATCATAGTTAAAACGGATTTACCTTGTATAATGGCTAAATACTGAGAAACACAATGAAACTGAAGGAAGAGGGAAGGGGGGGGGGGGGGAGGGAGGAAGAAAAGAGGAGGACGAGAACCACAGCCCAGGCCCACACAGCACACCCCAGAAAGTGCACTGATTCCCCTCACTCACACTCCAAGCCTGGGCAAGGTGCCTTCCCAAGCCTGGAGGCATTTCTCTGAGCCAGGAACCACCTCTGCCCCCACAGAGGGACCACAGGCCCCAGGAGGCAGCGAGAGCCGCCCGGGCCCCACGGTGGCCAAGCCAGGACTCGGGCCACCTCTGAAACCATCTCTCCTCTGTTCCCCATAGGGGGACTCTCAGGGGACTCCGGGCCCTGCTTCAGGCCCACTGCAGGACCACAGACAAGCCACGTTTTCCTGCTGAGCAAACCTCAGCTTCCGCACGTGTACGAGGGGGACAACCCCCACTCCGTGGGTTACCGTGAAGTGAGGCCCCGTATCTAAAAGCCCTCGGAACCCAGCTCAGTGCAGGGCTGGGGCAGGGCGCGTGGCAGGCGGCTGTTACACGCTGTCCCTGCCACCGCTGATCTTGGGCTTAGTGACCACCGCCCCCTATCACCACCAGTCCAGACCCGGGGACCACTACTGTGAGTGGCAGGAAGAAGCAGGGGCCAGGGTGATCTCTGGGGTTAGGGACCAGGCCTTTGGGGTAAGACAGAGGCCCCCACAGCCCCTTAGGTTCTGGCTAATGTGCCTGCCCTTGGCCCGGCCTCATAGAACAGGGAGATCAGTCCGCCAGCTCAGCACATGGCCACTCTGGCCTCCACATGGCCCATCTGCTGAGTCCTTGTAACGATTAGCTCCCCACCTGCCAGGCCAGCCCCGTGTCCCTAGCCCCAGGGCCCCTCGGCTCTCCCAGCTGCTGAACCCGGCCCAGCTTGGACAGGATGGAGCCTCTGCATCCTCGCAGACAGTCTGTTTGTCTGGTGGAAGCTGGGCCAAGCTCTAAAGCCAGCTGGGGGTGGGAATGGGCCCTGAGCAGGCGTCTGCCCTGGCTCCCCCCGGCATAGCCTGCAGGGTCTGGGCAGCATCTCGGGCAGCAGATGGGAATGGGGTTGCCACGGAGGCCTCGAGCAGATGCAGGGAGTAGCAGAGTGTTAGGGGAGCTCCAATCTTCCTCCTCTCCGCTGAGTATCACCAACAGCTCAGCAGGTGGAAGCAGGGCCCCAAGGGGATGACGCCCTAGCCCTTCGCTCTCCCCGCTGCCTCCAAACCCCAACCAGCAAACCGAGACAGTTGCCTTTCTTAGAAAAACCTCTAAAGAAAGAGACCTCTGGTCAGCCTTCTCTCTTTCCCCTCACCTCACATTCTGTATGTGACGTGAGGCGGAACTGGGACTCTGGTCAACCTGAGGAGTGGCAGGTATGGATGGGCCTGGGTTCCCACCCAGTATGACTGTTTAGCAGCTGCCCGACTTGGGAGAGTCTGTTGAGCCTGGAGCCTTACTTCCCGCCAGAAGTGAGAGGGGGGCGCCTGGGTGGCTCAGTCGTTAAGTGTCTGCCTTCGGCCCAGGTCATGATCCCAGGGTCCTGAGATCGAGTCTCGCATCGGGCTCCCTGCTCCGCGGGGAGCCTGCTTCTCCCTCTCCCACTCCCCCTGCTTGTGTTCCTGCTCTCGCTGTGTCTCTCTCTGTCAAATAAATAAATAAATAAATAAATAAATAAATAAATAAATAATCTAAAAAAAAAAAAAGAAGTGAGAGGGAAGAGTGATTACAGCAAGAGAGGTTTGGGAATGACAGCCCTAAGTTCGAATTCCAGCCCTGCTGCCTCCGCTCTTGGAGGCCAGTTTCCAAAGCCGGCCAAACACTGCTACGAGGGCTAACAACGTGGGCCGGTCCGGACGCACCTCTGCCCGGCCGTGGAAGGTACTCCACGAAGGTCAGCTCCTCCACTGCACAGGCCCAGGATGGCAGGGCATGATGCCCAGCAGCAGACTCACCCGGCAGGAGGAAGGTGGTCCTGGTGGCAATGTTGATCTCCTGCAGATGCTCCAGTGTCTCGGTGTGGAAGAGGCGGATGGAGGAGCCGGAGGAGAAGGCCATCCAGACGCCGCTGCCTGCCTTTACCATGTGTGTCACACTCACGGTCTCGTCCTGGTGCGCCTCAAAGCTTTGCTGTGGCACAGGGAGAAGGGTGTCGGTGCTGGGCTGGGCCCTCTGGCTGAGCCTCAGGGGGCCAAGCTAATCTAGCCTCGGCCTGAACCAGACTCAGGGCCAGAAGGGAACCTCAGGAGCCCGGCAGTGGTGTGCTGATGATAAATGTTTAACAACGGGTAGGGAATCCTGGTTTGTCCTCTCGGCCGATCCCTGTGGTATAAAAACTTCTAATGTGGCCCATCACAAGCTCCCCACATGATACAAGGAGCTAGGAAAACGGTAACACACGCACACAGTCAGCTCTCAGGAGTTGACACACCAGGCTCCGGCAAGCCCCTGTGACACAAGGGAAAGTCAGGGCCAAAGTCAATGCAAGAGGAGGTGGCAGCCTACGTACGTTATCGAGAGTTACAAACGCAACAAAACAATAATCAGGGAAGGGAGGTGGGTGGTATGAGTCAAATCCTAACCTTTTACAGCAGGGATGCAACACATAATGTCCAAAATTTGGTAAACCCAGAAACAGTAGGGAGCTGGGTTCAAGATGGTGGATCCTGAACTCACCTCCTCCCATGGACACGACAGTCTACAACTGCTTATGGAATAATTCCCCCTGAAAGGGACCTGAACCGACAGAGCCTCCACAACAAAAGATAAAGGGACACCATCGAGACGAGACAAGAGGCAGAGACACAGACCCCCCCCTGGAGAGAGCCCCCCCCATGGCACATCACAGTCGGGAACATTGTGGGCAGCAAAGGTACAGAACTCCCCTGAGGAATGAGGAATTCGAGCTCCACCTCAGGCACCCCAACCCTTAGATCCTGCCCAGGAGAGACGAGTCCCCAAAACACCAGGTTTTGAAAATCAATGGGGAGGGCACCTGGGTGACTCAGTCGTTAAGCATCTGCCTTCGGCTCAGGTCATGATCCCAGGGTCCTGGGATCGAGTCCCGCATCGGGTTCCCTGCTCCTTGGGAGCCTGCTTCTCCCTCTGCTTCTCTCTCTCTCTCCCTCTCTCTCTCCCTCTGTCTCTCATGAATAAATAAATAAAATCTTTAAAAAAAAATCAATGGGGATTACATTCAGGAACACTAGAAAACTGAAGGGAACAGAAAACTCACTCTAAAGGGGCTTGCACACACTCACTCAACCTGGAAACCAGTCAAAAACACCAATTTGATAAAAAAGCATACACCTCTGATAAAGAAGATCCATTTATTAACAACCTTAAAGGGTCCGTCAGAGTGGCAGAAAATATCAGGGGCTCTCCGCATGGACTGAGGCTGGAGCCACTGGTAGGACCATCAGTCTACCTTCCTAACACTGATACTGGTGGGCACCATTTTGGATTCTCCTTGTAACCTGCTAGTGCCAGTGAGTGTGTTCCACTGAGAGTCTTGTCCACCAATGTACCCCAGCAGCCATGGACATGCCCCCAGCCAGGCCAGGAGCCAGCCCCACCCACCAGTGTGCCACAACCACAGCCCCACCACAACAGGAGGGCACACACAGCCCACAAGGGGGACACCCCTTGAGCATATGGCTCTGGTGACCAAAGAGATTGCACTTCTGGGCCCCACAGGTCATCCCCTATATAAAGCCACTCATTTAAGACTGGGAGAGTTTGGTGACTCACCTAACACATAGAAACAAACACAGAGTAGGGCAAAATGAAGAGACAGAGGAATATGTTCCAAATTGAAAAACAAGACAAAACCTTAAAAAAAGAATTAAATGAAACAGAGATAAGCAAACTACCTGATAAAGAGTTCAAAGTGATGGTCATAAAGATGCTCCCCAAATTCGGGAGAAGAATGGATGAACACAGTATGAACATCAACAGAGAGATAGAAAATATAGGAAAATACCAAACGAAAGTTATAACTGAACGGAAAAATACACTAGAGGGGTCCAATGGCAGACTGGATGAAGTAGAACAAATCAGTGTGCTGGAAAATAAAGCAATGAAAAACACCCACACAGTGCAGCAAAATGAAAAAAGAATTAAGAAAAATGGAGACATCTGAAGAGACTTTTGGAACAACATCGAGTGAAATGACATTTGTGTTATAGGGATCCCAGAAGGAGAAGAGAGAGAGAAAGGGCCAGAAAAGAAGAAATAATGACTGAAAACATCCCTAATCTGGGGAAGGAATCAGACTTCTGGGTCCAAAACACCCAGAGTTCTAAGCAAGATGAACCCAAAGAGATCCACACCAAGACATGTTGTAATTAAGATGGTAAAAGTTAAGGATAAAGAGAGAACCCAAATGTTATGTACAACGGAAACCCCACAAAGCTATCAGCAGATTTCTCAGCAGAAACTTTCCAGGCCAAAAAGGAGTAACATGACACATTTAAAGTGCTGAAAGGAAAAATCTTCCAACCAAGGTTATCATTCAGAACTGAAGGAGAGATTAAGAGCTTTCCAGATAAGCAAAAGCTAAAGGAATTCATCAACACCAAACCAGCCCTACCAGAAATGTTAAAGGGCCTCCTTTAAGCTTAAAAGAAATGGCACTAATTACTAGTACAAAAACATACAAAAGTAAAAATCTCACTGGAAAAGGTAAACGTATAGCAAAGACAGTGAATCAATCCTTATAAAGCAACTGTAAAGATGAAAAGACATAACTGGTAAAATTAACTAAAATCACAATAACTAGTTAAGGGAAGCACAAAATTAAAAAATATACAATGTGTCATCAAAAATATAAAACATCAGGGGTGAGAAGTAAAAAGGTAAAGCTTTAGAATGTGTTTAAAATTACACTGCTATCAACTTAAAACAGACCGCTATTGTCATAGGAGATTTTACGTGAACCTCAAGGTAACCACAAGGAAATACACAAAAGAAAATGAGAAAGGGATCTAAACCTAACAGGAGAAAGCCATCAAACCACAAGGGAAGAGAGCAAGAGAAGAAAGGAACAGAGAGCAACTACAAACACAGCCAGAACGCAATTAACAAAACGGTAATAATAAGTATACCCTCATTGACAATTACTTTACATGTAAATGGACTAAATGCTCCATTCAAAAGCCAAAGAGTGGCTGCATGGATAAACAGCAAGACCCATCTATACACTGCCTATGAGAAACGGATGTCGAAGTAAGGACACCCACAGGCTGAAAGCGAAGGGACAGAAAGAGATATTCCATGCAAATGGAAATGAAAAGAAAGCTGGTGTAGAGATACTTACACAAAATAGACTTGCAGACAAAGACTGTAATAGAAGGCAAACAGGAGCACTACACAATGATAAAGAGATTAATCCAGAAGATATAACTTTTACTAATACATATGCATCCAACAGGGAGCACCAAAATACATAAAACAAATCTTAACACACCTAAAGGGAGAAACTGACAGCAATGCAATACTAGTAGAAGACTTTAATACCCCACTTTCATCAATGGATAGATCTTCCAGACAACAACAAAGAATAAGGAAACATCGGCCTTAAATGACACATTAGACCAGATGGACTCAACAGGTATTTATAGAACATTCCACCCAAAAGTGGCAGAAAACACATTCTTCTCAAGGGCACATGGAACATTCTCCAGGATAGATCACATGCTGGGCACAAAAGAAGTCTCTACAAATTCGAGAAAACTGACATTTTATCAAGCATCTTTTCCAACCACAATGGTATGAAACCACAAATTAATTACAAGAAGAAAATGAAAAAAACCACCAAAATAGGAAGATTAAAAAACATGCTATGGAAAAAGCAATGGGTCGAAAAAGAAATCCAAGAAGAAATACAAAACAATACCTAGAGATAAATGAAAACAAAAATACAATATTTCAAAATCTGGGTGGGGGGGCAGTAGAGGTGGTTCTAAGAGGGAAGTCTCTAGCGATGCAGGCTGATCTCAAGAAACAGGAAAAATCTCAAACAATATAACCTTACACCTAAAGTAACTAGAGAGAAAAAAAAAAGAAACAAACAAACCTCCAAATTAGTAGATGGAAGAAAATATTAGATTGGAACAGAAATAAGTGGGGACTAAAAAGACAATATACAAGATCAATGAGACTAAGATCTTGAAAAAGTAAACCAAATTGACAAAGCCTTAGCCAGACTAACCAAGAAAAAAAGAGAGAGAACTCAAATAAATAAAATCAGAAATGAGAAGGGAGATGTGGGGCTCAAACTACAGAAACATGAAGGATCATCAGGGTCTTCTATGAACAACGATACGCCAACACCCTGAACAGCCCAGAAAAAAAAAAAAAAAAAAACAGGTTTCCTATCCTAGAAAAAAAATGGATAAATTCCTAGAAACATATAAACTTCCAAGATTGAATACTGAAGAAAGAGAAAATCTGAACAGAATGATTACTAGAGCAAGGAGATTTTAACAGCCATCAGAAACCTCCCACCAAACAAAAGGCCAGAACAAGGGGGCTTCACTGGTGAATTCTACCAACACTCAAAGAAGATTTAATACCTGCCTTTTTCAAACTCTTCCCAAAAATTGAAGGGAGGGGAAGTTTTCAAACATATTTTATAAAGCCAGCGTCACCCCTGACACCAAAACCAGCCCTGATACCAATTACAGGCCAGTAACATAGATGCAAAAATCCTCAACAAAATATCGGCAAACTGAACCCAACAATATATCAAAAGGGTCAAACACCATGACCAAGTGGGATTTACTCCAGGGATACAAGGACGTTCGACATCTGCCAATCAATGTGATAAAGCACATGAACAAAATGAAAGACAAAAATCACATGATCATTTCAATAGATGCAGAAAAAGCATTTGACAAAATTCAATATCCATTTGTGATGTTGAAAAACTCTCAAAACAAAGTGGGTATAGAGGGAATGTACCTCAACATAATAAAGGCTGTATATATGACAATCCTACAGCAAACATCATCCTCAACAGTGAAAAGTTAAAAGCTTTTCCTGTAAGAACAGGAACAAGACAAGGATGCCCACTCTCACCACTTTTATTCAACATAGAACTGGAAGTCCTAGTCACAACAATTAGGCAACAAAAGAAATAAAAGACATCCAAATCAGAAAGGAAGAAGTAAAACTGTCGCTATTTGCAGAGGACATGATACTATATATAGAAAATCTTAAAGAATACACCAGAAAACCACTACACCTAATAAATGAATTCAATAAAGTTGCAAGATACAAAATCAATAGACAGACATTCGTGGCATTTCTGTGCACTAATAACGATTCATCAGGGACAGAAAACGAGAAAACGATTCCATTTACAATTGTATCAAAAAGAATAAAACACCTAGGAATAAATTTAACCAAGGAAGTGAAAGACTTGTACATTGAAACTCTAAGACACTGATTAAAGAAATTGAAGAAGGCATGAATAGATGGAAAGACAGTTCATGCCCATGGAGCTAACTGGGAGAATATTATAAAAATGTCCATCCGGGGCACCTGGGTGGCTCAGTCAGTTAAGCGTCTGCCTTCGGCTCAGGTCATGATCCCAGGGTCCTGGGATTGAGCCCCGTGTCGGGCTCCCTCCTCGGCATGGAGCCTGCTTCGTTCTCTCCTCCCCACTCATGCTCTCGCTCGCTAACTCTCCCGCTATCTCTGTCTCTCTCTCTCAAAATAAATAAATAAATAAAAATCTTAAAAATTAAATGTCCCTCCTACCCAAAGCAGTCTACAGATTTAATGCAATCCCTATCAAAGTTGCAACGCACACTTCACAGGACTACAACAAATAATTCTAAAATTTGTACAGAACCACAAAAGATCCCAAATAGTCAAAGCAATCTTGAAACAGAAAAACAAAGCTGGAGGTATCATGCTCCCGCATTTCAAACTAGATTATAAAGCTATAGTAATCAAGACAGTACAGTATTGGTACAAAAAGAAACACACAGGTCAACAGAACAGAACCGAGAGCCCAGAAAGAAACCTGCACACATATGAACAATGAATCTATGCCAAAGGAGCCAAGAACACACAATGGAGAAAGGACCGTCTCTTCAATCAATGGTGCTGGGAAAACTAGACAGCCATATGCAAAAGAAAGAAACTGGACCCCTATTTTACACCAGACACAAAAATGAACTCAAAATGGATTAAAGACTTGAATGTAAGACCTGAAACCATCAAATTCCCAGAAGAAAACAGAGGTGGTAAGCTCCCTGGCATGGGTCTTAGTGACATCTTAGTGGATCTGACTCCAAAGGAAAGGGAAACAAAAGTGAAAATAAACAAGGGGGACTAACAAGCTTCTGCACAGCAAAGGAACCCATCATCAAAACAAAAAGGCAACCTGCCGAATGGAAGAGGGGGTTAGTATCCAAGATACATAAACAACTCATACAACTCAACAATAACAACAACAAAAACCCCAAACAACACAACTTAAAAATGGGCAGAGGATCTGAATAGACATGTCTCCAGAGAAGACCTCCAGATGGCCAAGCCGACAGACACATGAGAAGATGCTCAACATTGCCAGTTATCAGGGAAATGCAAATCAAAACCACAGTAAGCTATCACCTCACACCTATTAGAATGGCTAAAATCAAAAACACAAGAAGTAACCGGTGTTGGCGAGGATGTAGAGACGAGAGAACCCTCGTGCACCGCTGGCGGGAATCACACAGGTACAGCCACTGTGGAAACTGGTATGGAGGTTCCTCAAAAAACTAAGAACAGAACTACCCTGTGACCCAGCCATTCCACCTCGGGGTATTTATTCAAAGAATACAACAGTGCTAATTCAAACAGATACGTGCACCCCTATGCTCACTAAAGTAGCATTTACAATAGCCAAGATATGGTAACAACCTAAGTTGTCCAGCAGTAGATGGATGGATAAAGATGTGGTGTATTGATAGCATGGAATGTTCCTCAGCCATAAAAAGAATGACACACATCATCTGCGACATGGATGGACCTAGAAGGAATTTTGCTAAGTGAAATAAGTCAGAGAAAGACAAATACTGCAGTATTTCACTCTTATGTGGAGCCAAAAAAAAACAAAAAAACAAAAAAACAAAAACAAGCAAACAAAATAAAACAAAAACAAACTCACAGATACAGAGAACAGACTAATGCTTACCAGAGGGGAAGCGGGTTTGGGGGCACGGGTGGAAGGGGTGAGGGGTCAGCTGTATGGTGACAGATGGTAACCAGACTTGGTAGCATATACAGATGTCAAATTCTAAAGCTGTACGCTGCAAACTTACGGAATAAAAACAATTCCGGGATTAATCAGGCACTTATTATGTGGAAGGCCTCTCACTTTGACTTTGGGCTTGAATTTTTGAAAAAAGGAAAAAGAAACAGCAGAGCAGACAGACTGGAGTCAGAGGAGAATTCCTGGAGATTAGGAAGAGAACAGGTGCATTCTGTCCCAGGGAGCGGGGCTGGGGTGGGGGAGTGTGAAGGCCCCGCAGGAATGAGCACTGCATGTGTGAGAAACAGAAAGGTGTCAGGGTGGGGCCCGTGGTTTGACGGAGGGAGAGAGGTGGGCAGGGCCGGAGCGCCCCGGGCTGCTGCCGTCCACGTCCATGGTGAAGGCTGACGGCAGTTAAGTGCCCAAGGGGCTAGGCTGGGAAGTGACATGATCAGGTTTGCCTCTGAAGGACGTTCGCTTTGAGAGCGACGTGGAAGGGGCTGGAGGTGTGGGCCTCACACGGGCTCAGGGAGTGAGGAGTGGCCCCAACTCCTCCCGGCTCAGATCACCAAGAAGCTTCCCCCTGAGATAAGGAAACTGGCTGTTCGGGGCTGGGGTATACATGGGGAGCCAAGCCCGTGAGGGCAAGACTGGGGCCCACACAATTGCTTTTTCCGAGCCAGTCCCTGGCGCCTGAGCTCTGCGTGTGGCCCAGGCTAATGGGGACAGGAAGCTCAGGGCCCCGGGTTAGGGGAGGGGAGAGGCCGAGCAACATCCTCCCCTCCCCTCAGGCCAGGCTGCTCCCAGGAGGCAGGGTTCTGTGGCACAGCTCGTCCCTCAATGGGGGGACCCTGAGAGCAGAAGCCCTAGCTCCCTCTCAGCCAGGAAGTTCACGCAGGGGAGAGGCATGCTGTCTCCATCAAAGTGGCGGCTCCCCAGCGGCGAGGGGGGAGGGGTCTCATATGAGGTGTGGCACACTCCTGCTCCCTCAGACTTGGGGCTCACACAAGGGGCTGGCAGGGGGTCTCTGCTCCTCTTTCCTCAGCAACCCCCCCACCCCCCCCCACTGAAGGCCCAGGTACTGGAGGCTCAGCCAGTGAGCCTCTGGGATTTAGAGGGAGGCCAAGCCCCTCACAGCCTCCACAAGCTGGGCCCAGTCCACACAATGCAAGGGGAGAGGAGCAACTTCATCCCTCTGTCCCTTCACCCCCAAGTCTGCTGCCCACAGCCCTGGAGCGCTGGCTTTCAGTTCTCCTTAGTCCTTCCTGGGAACCCCGGGCAGCCGGGGTGCTTATCTTCCCGAACCAGCCTATGCTCAAGACAATGTTCCTGAAGGCCCAGCCACAGGCGGAGCACCAGATCCAAACAGGATGCCTCCCGACGGGCCCTGCCGTTAGAGGCCAACAGAGGAGCCACAGATGAGCCACTGAGGCTGGACCCCACTTCCACGGGGCCCACCGTCAAGGAGCCGACCGATGAACAGAGGGGGCAGGCAGCAGGCTTTGTCTGCAGACCTTCCTTCCCCCAACACGGCATGCACACACTTGCAAACAAATGCACACATGCACGCACACCAACAGGAAGGCGTGTGCGTGCTCGCCCCGCTCCTGTGGAAGGGTCGGAAGCCTCCGAGAAAGCCAGAGCGCGCAGGAACCAGGAGGCCTAGGGCCGTGGAAAGCCGCGCCTGAGTCAGAATCCAATTAAAAGAGAAGTTAGCAGTGGAAATCCAGGCTCATTTCTCCAGAGGCATAATGAGTCTGCCCCCAGGCCTGAAGGCCTTTACAGAGGCCTGTGCAAACCCGCCAAGCCCCGTGGCACACGGTGGGAGAAAGGGCAGGAGGTATGAGCAAGGGTGCGGCAGCTTCAGCCCCTCCCTCCTCCCTGATCTCCCAGCTCCCTGGGCGCCCTCCCCAGGCCAGGAGCCCGCTCACGGAGCCGGGTCCTGGGAGTCCTGGCTGGGCCTCCCGGGGACACAGGACAAGCAGGTGGCATGCCGGCAGCATGGGTCCCAGTACTCCTGGGGGGGTGGGGCAGGCGGCAGTGAGGCCCAGTCCTTGCTGCCCACTGGGCTCAGTGCTGGCTTCCCATTTCTCCCCTCTGGACCCCTCCTCTAGCCCCTGGCCGGTCTTGGAGCCCAACAGTGTGGGTCACCTTCCCTCTCAGAGGCCTCTATCCCCCCTGTCTCTGAAGAAGGCCCCCTGCCCAGTGGCCACCAGCACAGTCCTGTCGCTCCTCTGAGCTCCGGGAGGCCCGGCGCCTTCTGCCTACTCGGCCCCCACGGTCCAAGCAGGGCGATTTGCCGGCTGCTCATCCTGCCCCGGGAACTGCGTTAGGATGATATTCTAGACCGTGGTCTGCTAACAGTGACACTCAGACTACAGAGGCCTGCCCCCTGTTTGGGGGAGTCCCCTTTTATCGGAACATGGCCACACCCACATAGAAAAGAACCCATTAAGGCAGCGTGGGAATTCAGCCCACTGACCACACACCCCAGGGCCTTAAGGACAGAAAGATCTGCAAAGTCCTGAACTTGACATAGTAAACTTGGTGTGGGTGGTGGGACGGGCCCAGCAATTCAGACACCATGTGGTGTGGCTGAAGTTCACAGAGGTTATTCTCAGGGGCCAGGGTTTTCACGGCGAGAAGAGTCGAAGACAGAGTGAGAGCAGGTGAGGGTGGAGGTCCACAGTCTCGGATCTGGATCAGAGCTGTCCGTGCAAACCTAAGTTCTTTTTCCTGGCCCTGTGCACTGAAAGGGTCTGGAAGCAATGACAGCTGGCAGCAGGGAGCACCCCAGACTCCATGCCCATAAAAGGGAACCAACCTGGGCACCCCAGAGGAATGGCCCATGAGGGCAGGGGGAACAGCAGGGGAGCCCAGAACTTCTCCCGATGCAGAAGAGCAGGGAAGCACCCCACAAATAATGGGGAAGTAAGTGACCAAGGGACCCAGGAGCCAACACGAAGGGGCTCCTATTGGCCAAATTTGAGATAATTTGAGTATCAAGAGGAGTGATGGTCCTGGATTATAGCACACTGGATTTTAAAAGAGACTATAAATGTGTAGAGGTGGTAGAGGAAGGGGGTTGAGTCAGGGTAAGGAGAAGTCCTCTTGAAATAATGAAAGTTTAGGGTGAAAGTTTGCCAAGGAACAGGATATGCACACATTCTGAAGGAATCCCCTGCAGGTGACCCAGGAATCACAAAGGGAAACCAGTCCCTTTAGGATGGGGACCCCTGAAGGACCCGCCTGAACTGACCGGGGATGGGACCAGCCTGCATTTCCCCCCTCCCTCTGCCATGCCATGAGAAGCCCAACAGCTCCCCCAAGGCAGAATTTGGCTATACACTCAAAGCCCATCCGAGAAAACACCAGCCAATTCCTGGTTGTGAAATTTTTATGAGACCCTGGCTTGGATTTCTCAAAAAAAAAAAAAAGTCAGTATCACGGAGACAAAAAATAAATAAATAAAGGCAGAAGTATTGTTCTAGATTAAAAAGAGACTAAAGGGGCATGAAAACCAAATGCAATGTTCAATCCCAGCTGGATCCTGCCTGGGGTCAGGAGAGAAGCTATGTAAGATATTTGGGGGACGACTAGGGAAAATGCACCTACAGACACAATTCCATGTTGAATCCCCGGGTAGGGTGGTGCTGTGGAGGTTATGCGGGATGGCCATGCCACCCCTCCCTATTTAGGGGGGAAGAGTAATAATGCCTGCAACTGACTTTTAAATGGCGTAGCCAACAAAGGGAGTGTATGTATGATATGGGGGATTACGGCAGAATGCTAACAGTTGGTTAACTAGGTAAAGAATATTTGTGTGTTTATTGTACTATTTTTTCAACTTTACTGTAGTTTGAAATTTTTCTAAATAAAAAGTTGAGGGGGAGACAAAGTTATAAAAAAAAAAAAAAAGCCGGCAGCCAGAGGGAAGGGCCTGGGTCTGACCCCCAGCTCCTGGCTCACCTCTGGCCAAGTCTCTGTCTCTCCTCTCTCACCTGTCAATGGGGCCAGGAGGAGAACCTGCCCTCTGGGGTCCCAGGAGGCTCCACGGGCAGGGCTGGCCACCGCGAGTGCTCTGTGCATGCCACCTGCAGCGAGCAGCTGGTCGGGGAGCTGGGAAGAGACTAGGGGTCCTGCACCGGCCCACTACGGTCTGTCCCCCTCACCTGGCTACAGGCACGTGCACCATTTGCTTCAGGTGAGTGACGCTGCTCCAGATTGTGCTGACGTAGCCCAATCTCCATCGTACAATATTTATGAGCCTCCAGGTGAGGCTTCTGTGCTCGGTTTCTATAAATTCCCAGGGTGAGCAGCTCAGCACTCAAAGTCATTGGAGCTGAGAGGATGCCAAGGAGCCAGGAAGGAGCGCTGGGACATTCGGGCTGACTGGGGGCTGCCAAAGAGATGGCAGAAGGCTGGCACATCTCCAACCTGCTGGGCACCTACTGTGTGCCAGGCCCTCCCCACGCCACAGTATTTCCTCCTCACAGAGACCTTTACAAGAGGGGCCGACCCTAGAAAGGGGAATGTGAGCCCACATGGCCCCATGGGGCAGGGGCAGAGCTGGGCATGGGCCTGACCCCTGGACTCCAAGCTCGGGATGCTCACCCAGGCATCTCCTGCCGGGCACCCCAGCAGAGCGTGGGCATGCAGGGGCTCTCTGTCCCGCTCCTTGCTCGGTCACCAGGGCGGGCTGCCCGCTCCAGAGATCGCCCACGGAGCACGTGCCAGCCCCTCAGCCAGCCCTGCCTCCATGTCACGCCCCAGCCACCTGGGATGAGGGCACCACCGCCATCCTCATCAAACAGGCAGGCTTCGAGAGAGATCCACGGTGCGGGCTCACTCCACCAGCCAGGGGACGGGCTGGGGGCAGAGACGCAGAGGTCCCGCCCCGAGCGGCTGCTCTGGGCAGGTGGGCAGGCGCAGTCTGTGGTTTAAAGGCAATCAGCACAACTCCCTTCCCTTTCTTTATCTATCTTCCTGTTATCAACATTTCACAGCTGAGGAAACAAATAGAGAGGCTGAATGACACTCACAAAGTCACAGTGCAGGAAAAGGGGGGGGAAACGCCAGGATTCCAGCTCAGGGTGACCAGCCGCCCCGGTTTGTGGGGGGAGGCACAGCGGTAGCACCAGAAGCCGGACACCTAGTCCTGGGCCAGCTGGGATGGATGGTCACCCTGGGGGGACTCCACAGCCCATACCCGGCCTCCGAGACACACACAAAGACACCTTTGTGTGGGCTCCATCTGGGGATGACTCCACACACTGCCTTTGGAGTCCGACCTGGTCACGACCCACGGATCACGTGCCAGAAGCAGAGGGGTCCTTCCGGGGCATTTCCCTGGGCAGGGGGCTTTAGATGTGACACCCACCTCCACCTCTCACCAGCAAGTCAGTCAGCACCTCTGGGGTTCAGCTGACTCATCTCTAAAGTGTGGATTACAAGAGTCCCGACCTGGTGCTGGACTCTTCCAGCTCAGGGCCACCATGGGAACCGAAAAGGGACAGATAGATGGGTGGCCCTGCCCGCTCCAAGACTGACAGCCTGCTCCAAACCTTTAATAACCCGTTTTGGAATTAACTGTGAAAGATTTGGCACCTCTGGCACATTTTTCTAGAAAGATGGTCAGCCATTTTGGCCAACATCTCTTTTAAAGAGTCTGCAAACCACCCTTGGCCTCACAAAAGTTAAATATCCCTACACTACACCTGCTTATCACTGAGCACATATGACCTCTCCCCATTGTTTTGGACTCCCCTTGGCCACAACAGTAGAGGTGAGCAGGCTCGGCCAAGGAGGCTGTGCCACCCTCCTGCTGAGGGTGTGAGAGGCGCCAGGAAGGGTCATGTCTCAGTTCCAGGCACAGATCTGCACCCAAGACTGCCAGGCTGGGGTCAGGGGCACCACGGGGATAGGGGAATGATTCCAGGCTTGACCCAGATCCCCAGAGCCCAACTGGATGCTGTCAACAGGATTCAAGCTACAGTCAAGGACGAAACGATGTGAATGTAATTGATCAATTTCCGCCTCTCACCTGCACACATACACACAGGCGCACACACACCTGTTCACACACACAAGCTGTCCTCACCCCCATGCGTCTGCTCATACTGCTCAGGAGCCGCTTCCCACACACGCATTCTCACTGAACCTGCTCCAGCAGGCCTGGTTCCCGTCTGGCCACACTGTCACTCCTCTCCTAGGCTCCCGGGCTAGGTGGAAGGCGTGTCTGCCCCACAGCAGAGCATGGGCACAAGGATAAGGCCCCTGCATCTAGGGCACCTACTCTGGGTCAGGACTCGTGCTGGCCACTGTCTCACCCCACCGCCCTCTCTCCCCAGGTATCCGGGGGAGCCGACGCCTGGCCCTTTGCCTCCGGCCATCCGAGCCAGACACAGTGGACCCCGGGCCCCGGGACCAGGCACTAGGGAAGGAGCTGGAGATCCTGGCTCCACCATCGGATGTCCTACGTGATCCTGACCAAGTCCTGTCCCTGTAAAACAGCTGTGACACATTGTGCTTCACACGCATCCAGCTGCTTAGCCCTGGGGTGGGTTCTGTAATTATCCCCGTTTTACAGGTGGGGAAATGGAGGCACGCGGCAGGGAGCCAGGGGCCGAAGCCAGCCAGCCCAGCTCCCAAGCCCACACTGACCACCATGCGAGCCCACTCAGACATGGCAGCAGGATTGCTCCCTTAGAGCTTCCGGCCCAGCAGACCCTCCCCCAGCCTGGCTGCCAGGCGTGAGATGACCATCCCGTAACGGTTTGAGTGCGCCAGGTGCTGGCCTGAGCCCCTCCCTGTGTGATCTCACTCGATCTGTGATGACACCCGGAGTCTAGTCCGGGGCTCAGGCTCCCAGCCTCCACTGTAGGAAGGCCCAGCCCAGCGCCCGGCCTTCAGGGGTCCATTCATGGCTCTGTGTGTCTTTGCCAGCTTCTAGGGGGCTGGGAAGCTGCTCCTTTGGTGTCCGTCCTCCCTCCCCCTGGGGCAGGGCTCAGAGGGGAGAGTGACCACAGAGGAGTGGGGGGACATGGGAGAGCTACATGGATGGGAGGACAGACTGACAGCCAGAGACGCTGGGGGGCAGGGGCTCAGAGGCGGAGGACTGCCACCTGCCGCTGTCGTCTGCCCCCTCCCTCACCTCCAGTCCCCCATCTGTTCTCTCCATAATATCCCCTTCCATCTGCCTTCCCCCCACCACCTCCCTTGGCTTCTCCACGGCTTCACAGAACCTGCTCCCTGAACCGACAGCTTCAAACCACTTGTTTTTACACCATGAAATCCTTTACCAACCTAAATCTTCCAGGACAGGGGGAGACCAAACATGGGATACAGGAAAGCTCTGAGCTCTTCCCGGGTGAGGAGAGAGGGGGCCTGGAGCCCTGTTCCTCAGCCACCCCCAGCCCCACGGGACATCCCTGGAGATAACTCCTCACAACCCCCGGAGCCCTGGAGCAGAGCTGGCCCTGAGCCATGCCTGGCCCCTCGACACCCTCCCCAGGAGGGGGCCCCACAGGATCCCCAAACCCACCCGCAGCCCCTGTCCTTCACAAGCTTCCTGAAAGGAAGTTCTTCTGCAAGTCTAACCTCAATTCTTCCTGCTGCTGGAAAATGCTCACTGTCTGAGCCTCCTGGGAAGTCTCCACAACCTTTAGAAAATCAATGTCTCAAGTTTCATCTGCCAACTTTTCATTTTAAAAAAACAATAAGATAACAACAGCAATGACACACACACACTTAAAAAAATTAAGACAAAACTGTGGACCAGAGATGACTCCCTGCAGTGACATGAGCCCTTCCCCACATGCTCAGGTGGCCCGCACGCTGGGGCTCGGGCACCCCCAGGACTGGGTGAATCTTTCCGCCCTCACGCCAATTTGCATACCATTACCCAGGAAGCCCTGCGCCTAGATTTCGCTTTTGCAAATTCCCACCCGTTTCGTGTCATAAATAAGATAGGAGACAGAAAACTAATACAGCCCAGTGATGCATTATTCATGCCACGTCACACTGTTATGATAGATTTACAACAGCTAAGACATGCAAACTAAGTTTGGGCACTAAACGTGAAAATTAAGGGTGGGGAGGGTGGCTCTACGTGGGGGTGGGCAGGGGGACATCTGGGGGCTGTTGGTGTTCAGGAATCCAGAGAAGTTTCTTTTCGGGCATGCCTGATGACCAAAAGCATCAGTGCCCGTATCAGAGGCCAGCGGCCAGGCGCTGAGCGCATGGCGACCACAGGATGCGCGGAGCCCAAGCCAGGTGGGATTATTGACAGCACTTGCTCTGGGAAGCGCCCTTCATGTGCTCAGCACTGAGCTCTGAAGCAGGTTAACAGCACGCGCCCTGTCCAAATCTCCCCTCCTTGTCCACCACAGCCAGAGCCCATCGCCCTGGACTCTGTGATGTGTGTTTCCCATCACAGCCCTGCACTGAGCATCTGCTACACATCAGCCTGGACTCAGCACCAGGCATGCAATGGGAGCCAAGCAGGTGTGGTCCTGCCCTACACAGCCTCTGTCTCGTTAATCTGGTAATTGTCCCCAAGACGTCAACATGCAGCTTTGGCCAGTGCTGTGAAGGAGCACGGTGCTGGGGCGGCCGGTCCCAGGGGGGTGACCCAGTGTGTGTGGAGGAGGGGAGGCGGTCCAGACAGACTTCTCCGCCGGTGGGGGAGCTGGGGTCTCATGAGAGAGAGGCTGCCCCAATTTAACCCTCACAACAGCCCTGCAGGACAGGAGCCAGGCCCCGGGCGCAAACACTGATACAACCTGCCCTGCGTTCCGGCACTTTCCAGGTGACCTGTCCCCAGTAAGTTTATTCTTTAATTAAGATGCAACAACCATCCCACAGCCGGCTTCCCCTCCAGCGATCGGTTAAAATGAACTCCATGTGACTGGATTAGACTTTGAAGGTGCTGATCTAGATAATGAACACAAGGATGCAGTGTTGACACAGGCCCTGGTGAGCTACATTATGATTTAACAGGTCTCACGGCTGCTCCGCTGGGATCAAGGAGCCGAACAAGCAGTTGGTGGGCAAGCGTCAAACCCAGAGACACACTGTGGGGGGGTGCTGGCTCCGCAGGGGGCAGGCTTAGCAAGGTCAGGGGTGGCCACCGGGGGCCAAGTGGACCTAAATAGAGATAGCCGGTGGGGGGCAGGGGTGCAGTGAGAGGCCTGTCCCCAGGGAGCCCTCCAAACCGTATCTATGCTTGGCGGGGCTGACTCTGACCCAGCTCACGGTGCTTTCTCCGCTCAGAGCATCTTCCCTGCCTCCTCTCTTCCTGCACTCATCACAGCCACGCACCTGCCCAGTCCGGCTCAGGAGTCCTGACCTCCAGGAACCTCACCAGCTCCTGTCCCTCCTCCAGCTGGATCTGGCACCCCTCGTGCCTCCTCTGGGTTCCCACTGGGCCTGGGCTTGCCCCCCCCCGCAGTCTCCTCACCCTGGGCTGACACTCAGCATCCCAGGTCTGCTCCCCACACTGGCCTCTGAGCTCTCAAGGAGCTGAGACCAGGTCTTACTCATGTCCATCCCTCCAGCACCCCACGCAGAGGGCCTGGGAATCAGGACACCCATCGGTCCATACACCGTGACTACTGACTCAGAGCACCGCTGTGTAAGCCGGACACCAGGGAAAGGAGAATGAACAGGCAGCAATCCTTGGCCCGGAAGACATGCTGGTGAAAAAACCACGTGCATAAACAAATCAGAGCTCCCAGCAGTTACATTTAACAGGACAGAAACCGTGGGGGACAAATGCAGCCCAGGAGACACAGCCTTCTGCCTACCCAGGCAGCTGATTCGGAGATCAAGAGCAGACTTAGGAGTCAGACGCCCATGTTCAGATCCCAGCTCTGCATCCTTCTAGCTAGGGCAAGTCACTTAACCTCTCTGTACCTCTGTTTCCTCATCCATAAAGTGGGAATAATAATAATGCTCATCTCATAAGGTGATTTGAGGCTTAAACATGTTAATTCCTGCAAAGTACTTAAAAGCCATACCCGATCCATGTACGTTGGTTAGTATCATTTTCCTGGGGGTGGTAAAAATCAGGGAAAGCTCCTTGGAGTGAACACAATCCCTAGATTAACTCCTTATGTCTCCACATTTGGGCCAGAGCCCCACTAGGCACACCTTCAGCCACCGGCACACTCCCGGGCCCCCTGGCTCAGAGCACTGAGCAGTTAGTTCCAAGCACCTCAAATCTCCACCAAGGGTTTTCTCCAGCCTGGGGGAGAATGTGCCACGTCACTGCTAATAAGCAGTGCCCTTCCTCTGAAGTAAAGCGTTCTGCAGAGAAGTGTGCTGAGCCCTGGGACGGCAGCCCTGCTCCCCCAGGCCCAGCCGGCCATGAGCCCTGCAGGCCCCACGGACGGCGTCATTAGGCAGCGGCCAGACCGGGCTGTTTCCAGAGCCCCGGCGCTGAGGTGGGCAGGCTTCCTCTCTATTCCAAGCAGCGGCCAAGCGCAGCTTCATTAAATATGCATGGTGATCACCTCGTTACTGTGCCGAAGGGCTGTGTGTACTGAAGGTGAGCTGCCCACACCGGGCAGCACACAAACTTTTCAATTTTCCTGGCTGCACACGGGGCGCATGCTTCCTCCGACCCACCACCCCTTCCTCTGTCCTGCCTCCCCGCACCCAACGCCCTCCTGATGCCCTCCGGGGTGTGCAAAGCAGGTAAAAAGCCATATTGATCCCCTTCTTGAGAGCAGCTGGTCCAGAACTAATCTTAAATCATCGCAGCCTCGAGCTGGAGCCTGGTGGCTGCTCAACCCCAGGGACGGTGGGGTCAGAGCTGGGCTTCGGGGCCTGGGCAGGAGTGCACTGCGGCTGGCAAGCGGCAAAATCGGGTAAAAGAGAGCCCGGGCCCGGCTCCATCCCTGTCCCGCCTTTCGTCCATTTGTCTCACGATCCCCTTCCTGCCAGCAAAGCCAGGATGGCAGACCCGCGACACGGAAGCACACCCCACACCCACAAGCAACACCAACTCAAAGGGAGCTTGAATCTCCAAATAAGCCCTATATAAGGACTTAAGTGAGGCAAATAGTCACAACGATAACCAATGTTCTTTGAGCACTTGCTATGTGCCGGGCCCTGCGTGAAACAGCCCTTCCACACGTAAGTATTCTCATTCAACCCTCTACAGAGTCCTATCAGCATCGCATTCTCCAGGTGATGCCACTGAGGCCCAGGAGGGCTGGGCGCCTTGTCCAAGGGTGCAGAGCTTGACAGGACAGAGCCAGGGCCATCTAAAGCAGCCAGCCAGCCAACCACACACCTCCGAGGGACTGGGGTGCCCAGGGAACCCAAGGGGGGCATGGCCAGGACAGAGATGGGGGCCACTGCCCTGGGTGATGCCTCTCAATCGGCCCCTCCAGAAAGTCTCAGGGCCCTGGGCGGGGGACAGGGGGGCCCAGCTTTCACCAGGGCTCAGGCCCTGTGGCCCACACCTCCTCCCCAACAACCATCAGCCGCTGCCTCCCAAGTGGTTTCTGGGTCCTCTGAACCCTTCCTGAGAAGAGTCTTCTTTAGAGACACCTCGTAGTTCACAGCCTGCCTCCCAGTGTCCCCAGCTGCCTCCTCCCTCTCCCTCCATCGCCCCTGTTGGCAGGGCTAAGGGCGTCCTTGGGCCAACAGGGCACTCGGTGGGCTTGCTCCTTCCCATCTCACCCGCTCTCTGCTCTTGGCTTCCTCATGTCTCTGGGCTCACTTTTCCCACATGGTTCTCCTGGTCCTATTCTGGAGGTTGCGTCTCTCCATCAGACTGGAAAGCCCCCAAGGGCAGGGGTCTGTCTCCCCCATTTAACTGGAGGCCTCCGAAGGGCAGGTGGTATCGCCCCATCAGATTAGAGGCCCTCCAAGGGCAGGCCTGGGTCTCTCCCATGAGACTGGAAGCCCCCCAAAGGCATTGCTGGGTCTCCCCCATCAGACTGGAGGCCCTCAAGGGCAGGCTGTGTCTCCCTCTTTAGATTAGAGTCCCCCAAGGGCAGGCTGGGTCTCACTCATCAGACTGGAGGCCCCCAAGGGCAGGCTGGGTCTCCCTCTTCAGACTGCAGGCCCCTAAGGGCAAGGCTGGGTCTCCCTCATCAGACTGGAAGCCCCAAAGGGCAGGGCTGGGTCTCCCCCATCAGTCTGGAGGCTGCCATGTGCAGGACTGGGACCCCTCCCCGCTTCCCCAGCTGCCCTCAACTGGGCCCCAGTGCTCAGCTGCTGGCTGAGTGCCCCTCACCACGGCTCCCCACATGAGTTGGAGCCTGCACAGGGTTCGAGCAGGAGAAAGCCAACAGGGCACCCAGGCTTGGCGTAAGGACAACGCAGGGACACCGGGGGAGGGGGTGCAGGGGGTAGGCCGAGGAATCGGATGGGCCCTGTCCTTCCTCCTACCAAGTGGCTTGAGACCCAGGAGTTTCAGGGACCCCAAGGGCCCTGGGGGAACCAGCTCCCCCTGCTCTCCTTCCTCTCAGAAGGTGGAGGAGGTGAGAGGCCCTTGGGGCAGGTGGGGGGTGGTAGCAGGCAAGCCCCCCAAAGCAAACCAGGGGCTGGGAAGGGGGTCTGTGGCTATAGCTGCTCAGGGCTCCCCTCCCCACTCTGGCTTCCCCCCAGGAGAAAGAAGACCAGAGGGGGAAGCAGTAGCCTCCTTCCTGTTGAGGCCCCCCGGGCCCCTCCCCAGATCCCCCACCTGGCCCAGCCCAGCGGCACCAGTGAGGTCACTGGTCCTCAACAGGATGTTCCCAGCGCTCGGCCTGGGACTGGGGCCCAGGAGTCACCTTCAACCCCCAACACCCTTTTCCTCTAAAGGATGATGAGAACTCAAAGCCTAAACCCCCCGGTTCTGCCCAGAGCACTGCCCCCCACCCCTGGCTGGCGGGCTGGGGTGTAATCCCTCCTCCTCCCTTCCCAGCACCGGGAGGGGCCTCTAATCAAATGACCAGGACTGTGGCTCCCAAGCATTATCTCAGTGAGCAAGAGGACCCCAGGAAGGGACACTGAGCCCCCTTTCACCAGTGGGAAACGAGGTTTCACAGATGGGGCCCTAACAAGGCACCAGCAGGTGAGCGGCACTGGGACGCAGAGCCGGGTGCACACAGCTCCAGAGACTGCCCCTCAGGTTCCAACAAAAACAGAAAGTGAGCACCATGACGCTGAGACTCAAGCCAGGGTCCCAGGGTGTGCCCACAGCTCCCTGGGCCTCAGTTTCCCCACCTGATCCAGCCCTCAACACCTGTGATCTTACAATGGCAGGACTCCCTCGGTGCGCTTGCCTGGCTATTATGTAGCCAATTTACAGCCCATTTATAGAGATGAGCCAGTGGGCAAATGGCAATCGCCCCCTCACAGAAGCTCACCTGGGGCACCTGTCTGTCCCGACCCTGAGCCTATACCCAAACCTCTACTCTGGGCCTGATTACCAAGGCCCCACTCCAAGCTGACAATCCAAACAAATCAAACGATGACAAACATCACCAATATATCATTGGGGAGTCACGCCTGAGTCCACACCTGTGGCCCGGGGACCAGGCCTTCATCCTGGCGGCCAGGGCGCAGGGGGTGCTCAGCCCACAACATGGCAAGGAGGACCATGCAGCCTCCACCTCCACAGTTTAAAGAGCCCAGGGGTGCCCAGGTGGCTCAGTCGGCTAAACGTCCGACTCTTGATTTCGGCTCAGGTCATGATCTCAGGGTCGTGAGATCGAGCCCCGCATCGGTCTCCATGCTCAGTGGCGAGTCTGCTTGAAGATTTTCCTCTCTCCCTCTGCCTGCTCTCATTCCCTCTCCCTCCCTCTTTCTCAAATAAATAAATAAATCTTTAAAAAAATTAATTAAATAGAGCCCAGCCTCCAGGATGGCTGCATCCACCCGCCTCCCCTCAGCACAGCCGGGTCCTGGGTACGGTGTGAGGCAGGGCTCCCAATTCCTGCTCCACAGGCAGCAAGAGACACAGCCCATGGGCCAGATCACGGCTCAGCCCCAAGGTCAGGACCCTTCCCCTCCAGGCAGCCCCAGGGAGGCATGCTGGGGCAGAGGGCAGGGCCCAGCAGTGATTGGCAGCCCACTGTGCTTCTCAACAAACTCTCACAGATCCCTGAGACACAGCTGGGGCTGAGCACGGTGCCAGGTAGACACGAGAAGGGCCCACAAGGATGCACCCAGCAGATGGCCCAGAGGCCGGCAGCCTTGAGCCACAAGGTAGGGCCGGTACCTGAGTCTGCAAGCTAGTGGCATCCACCACGGTGACCCGAGGTCCGCAGCTGGCCCACAAGGCGTCCTCCAGGCTCAGCAGGGTACGGACTGGACCTGGCCCCACAGTCAGGCACACGGGAGGGCTCTCCAGGTCCCAGGGGACACCTCCTGCAGGGAGAGGAAAGAAGCAGCTCAGGAGGGAGGTAGGGCGGGAATGGGACACAGGTCAGGGGCTCAGGGCTCCTCAAGCCTTGGGAACTGCCGGGAAGCCTCAGCAGTGGGCCCACCCGGGCCCCACAACACCCTCCCGCCCTTCTCTCTGGCCCTTCTCCCTCCTCCAAAGGGGCAGGGCCGTTCCCATCCGCCTCCATTACGCCCCACCCCCTCTGGGGGCTGTACCCCCCGATTCACCCTCCTTCCCTCCTCTATCCCCCATCTCTTTCCCGCGTGGGCTCCCCCCTCAACACACACACACTTAGTAAGCACCAACCCCGGGCCGGGCCAGGTACTGGGTACTGGAAGGACAGGAATGAGTCTGATACAGACCCTGGCCTCCAAGAAAACCCTGCCAGCTGGACAGGACAGGGGGTTGTCAGCAGCCCCCGCACCGGTGCCACGCAGAGCTGAGCAGGTGAGCACAGGGGGGCCTCGAGGAGCGCTGAGACAGATGGAAAACTCGGCCCAGGGGTAATCCAGAGAGGCTTCCCAGGAGATGTGGCGTCCGCACGGCCCTGCTGAGGCAGCTCAACATGGTGGAACGTGCCCTGCGCTGGCCCTCATTCTGCTAGAAACTCAATTAGGACCTTGAGCACATCTTTCCCCCTTCTCGAGGCCTCAGTCTCCCTATCTGTAAAATGAGGAAACCACCCAGACCGTCTCTGAAGATTTTGACTAGATGTTTCTGGCAGACTCTGGCCAGCTCAGAGATCTCCCGCCTCCAGGGCACTCTGTCACCTTTACCAAGATTTCTGATGACCTTCTTCCTCCAGAGGCACCACCACCTCCAGGGGCAGAAGAGGAAGCCTGAGAGGCGATTGGCGCCCAGTCTACCACCCCTGAAGACAGAACAACACCAAGGGACCTGGCCTGGCTCTGAACAAAATTCTCGCCTGCCCACCCTGGGATGCTCAGCCCCCCCCAAAAACGTGCCCAGAATGTTCCCTGGCACGTGAGCAGCGCCCATGGAGACTGGGGTTTCTCTGAGGTCACACAGAACCCCAGTGGCCACCCTGTCCTGCCCGCATGCCAGGTGAGAAGGGGGGTTGAGAGGGAACAGGGGGCATACTCCAGAGACAGGCAGCAGTGGCTGGGGCCTGGGAGGGGGACAGAGCCTGCTGCTGGCTTGTCAGTGCCTGGCAACCCTCACATTCCCCACCAGGCCCCTGGAGGGAGTCTGAAGGACGCCCACTCACAGACCCCCCCCCCATGAGCCAGCCATTGGGCGGGCACAGTGGGGAGCAGCAGACCCCAGAGCTGGAGTGTGGCAGAAGCCAGTGCTTGGGGTGTATGGGGAGGAGCCCTCGGAGCCCCTACCACCCCCCTGCCCCCGGGCTTTCCCTCTTCCTCTACCCTCCACCTGTGAAACAGGTTCTCCCCTCGCCCTTCTGTCCTACTTAATATGCACAGACGCCCAGCTTGGCTAGGAGCCGGGGAGTAGGGTCTTCCCAGCCCGTGAACATGAACATGGGCCAGAATCCTGGCCACAGCCCCCAAACGTCTGCCAGGTCTCGGACCGGCGGCTGTGCCTCGCGGAGCCTCATCTGTCCAATGGCACGAGTGTGCCCACGTGGGGACGCTGAGCATGGGGTCGGCACGTGGCTAGGGCGGCCGATGGCTGTCGCTAGCGTCGCTGAGCGCCGACACGCCAGGCACGCTTTTCGTGAATTACGTCCTTAACTCCTGGCAAGTCTACGTGGAAGATCCTATTCTTATCCCTGTTTTACGCTGAGAAAACAAGACACAGAGTTTAAATAACCAGCCCAGGTGACAGGGCCAGAAAGTATCCGGGGCCCGTTCGCTCCTGTTTGGTGTCATTTGCCACAATTCAGCATCTGCGGGAGCAGGTGTTGACTCCACTTGACTGATGTGACAACAGAGACCCGGAGAGTGAAGCTGCACAAAGCCACCCAAGGGGCGGCCCGCCAAGCAGGATTTGAGCCGTGCTGACCGGCCCCAGCCTCCTTCCCCAACCCCTGCTTTCCTCTCAGCTTCCTGGAGTTTCCAAAGGGCTCTGGGACCAGGATGGGGAGTGACCACAAGGCGTCCAGGCCTCCACTGGGGACCCTGACCCCCACCAGGACTCCAGAACCACAAAACGCCAGGCCTCGGGCGCCCCCCAGTGGCCATAGGTGAGTAGTGCGGGTGTGTGGCTGGAGCTGGAGCCACTCTGGCTGGAGAAGGGGGTTGCTGTGACCTCTCCCAGTGGAGAAGCAGCTGGGGATGCTGGGACCACATCCGAAAACAGGGAGGTGCAGGCTCTGCCCCATGGGCATAGCAGTTTTGACCACCAGAGCCCTTGTACTATCTACCTTGTATTTTTCCATCACAGAGCAGGGTCATGGCTGCCAGGGGTAGGGGCTAGGGTCTGACACCCCTGAGGGTCACATGTGCACTGACCCCTCCTCCCCCTGAGGAGACCCCCTGGAGACACCCCCTGTGTCTCCAGATATCCCCCAAGAAATCTTGACTCCAGGACAGAATGATAAACTGGTAAAATTTAATAATAACAATATTTTTATATCAAAAAGGACAAGGGACAGGTGTCCCAGACTAGAGGACAAAGCTCCAACAGGCTTCCCCTTGCTGGGGCTCGGCTTCTCCAAGTGCACCACGAGGGGCCAGAACTCAAGGTTCCTCCCAGTCCTCACGAGCCATAACCCTAGGACTTTAAAGGCAATCACTCTGAGCTCTGGGTAGGGCTGACCCATGCCCCGCCTTGCCCTGCAGTGGCTCTGGGTAAGCAAGCACATGTCTGGGCATACACGTGCACACTCACACGCACACACCCACCCTGTGTGACAGCCCATCCGTCTGGGCCCAGCACCAGCTCTCACGCCAGACAAAGGGAGATGAAGACCCCGTCTCACTCAGCAAAGGTATCTTTGAGAGGCGGGAGCTCCACACCTCCCCGAGCTGGTGGCCCTCGGGGATGCACACCTGCTGGAGCCAGGAGGCAGGGCACAGAGTGAAAGTCCTCAAGGCTGAGACAGGCCCAAGGGCAGCCCAAGCCCGGTCATAATGATAGGAATGACAGTGACGCTGAGTCTCTCTCCTTCCCGGGCTCCATCTGGGCACCTGTGTACCTCATCACATCTGGCCCTCACAACCATGCTGGGAGGTGGGGCTGTCCTCACGCCCGCTTCACAGGTGAGGAAACAGGTGAGGAGAACTGGAGCAACAGGCCCAATGGCTCACAGCTGGGAGTCCATCCTGGGCAGCCTGGCTCCTCAGTCCCTCCCTTACACATTCCATCATCTGCCTCCTCGAGGGGGTGACCCTGGCCCTCATCCCTAGCATCTAACCAGGGACGTTCCCCTGCCCCCACCCGGGCCTGGTCATGCTCCCATGCCTGCTGAGAGATGGGGCAGCAGAGGGTCCCAGGAGGGCACAGGCAGCCGCCTGGCTTATCTCTGGGTCCTGGTGTCCTGCTCAGTGCTCCCACTTCATGGGCACTGAATACGCAGTGTTCAGTTGTTGAGTTAGTGAAAGGCTGAACAAATGAATGAAGGAATGCAGGTAAGCAGAGGCTCCCAGAGGCAGCAGGCTGACTGCCACGGCCACACGGCTCTTGGCCTTGGACTCCGAGGCCCCTCCAGCTCTGATGTGACGGGACTCCATGAGGCCTGGTGGCCTTGAAGTCCTGTCACCTCTCAGCTGCTGGCTCCACAGCAGTTCCCCGGGACTTGGGCAAGTTCCCAGGTTGGCTCTGCACATCTTAATATTTCTGGTCCTTCCCTTCTGCCACGAGTGAAAGCAGGAATGCCATTTTTACTGGATCTTGGTCTCAGCCAAACTCAGGCAGGACAGTAAACCTATGACTACAAACACTGACTAATCCTTCATCCAGTACTGGCTCTGAGCCCAGGTAAGGGTCTGTGTCCAAATTTTCCTTTTTATAAAGACATCCATTGCACTGAATTAGGGGCCCACCCTACTCTATTGTGACCTCATCTTACTAATTACATCCACAACAACCCTACTTCCAAATAAGGTCACATTCTGAGGTATCAGGAATGAGGACTTGAACCTGTGAATTTTCAGGGGACATCATTCAACCCATAATAGGGGCTTTGGGGTCTAACCTGGTACTTTGTCAGAACCAGAAGGGCCACTGGGGACACCTGGACTCCATACCCTCATTTTCCAGGTGGGAAGGGACTTCTCAAAGTCCCATGAGTGAGCCAGGACCCGAACCCAAGTGTTCTCAAGTGGAATATTCACAATTCCCAGACTCTCCAGGCCACCAGGAGCACCAGAGGGGGTTCCCCCAGCACAGGGCTGGGAAGGGTGGCCCAGGAGCTCTGGGGCTGGCATGGGGCGTAGGTAGGGGAGCGGTTTCTGAGGCCTCAGTGAGTCTGCAGTGGGCCACGCAGCTAGGTCATGTGCCAGGATGATGGTCCCAGACCCAGCCACGTGGAGTCCCCCCCAGCCCCACACTGTGTGGCAGGTCCCGAGAGGCCCCCCTTCCTGCCCAGGCCACCTCCGGAGGACACCACAGAAGGAGGAAGGGGGGCCAGGTGAGGCAAGGCCGCTCCCAGAGGCCTCCTGGGCCAAAGCCAAACTGAAGCCCCAGAGGGTGGGCTCTGGAGAGAAAGAGTGACCCCAGACTCACTTGCCTCGCTGGCTGTGACAGCCTCCCGGCCAGCCTCCCTGCCTCTTCTCCTGTCCACCAGCCAGAGGGCATAGCAACCAGCCACTTCCAACACTTCCCTCTACTTCCCATCAATGGAGATAAACCCAAGGCCCACACCATCTAGCCGTGCCCTCCCAGAGTTTGCCTCCTGCCATGGCCCTCTCTGGCTGCACAAAGGCCTCCTCTCTGGGTTCCCCACCAGACCAACCCCTCTCCTGCCTCCAGGCCTCGCACATGCTATTCCTGCTGCGAGAACAGCATTCCCCCAACTGTTCACTGTTCACTTGCCTGGCGCCTCTGCTGCTTCAGGATCCTGTGCCTTCGAGAGACCTTTGCCGACCAGCACACCCCATGCCCAGGAGGTCAGGCTCTCACGCGCCTCCCTGTTCCCCCCTAGAACCCTCAGCATGATGCATGATTATAAGCTCCCTACTTGTCCACTTGACTAACTCTGACTCCCACTACAGACTATAAACTGAGGGCAGGGTCACATCTCTACGGCACGCACACAGTAGGTGCTCAGTAAATACTTGGGAGACAAACGTCTGCAAGGCAGGAGAGCTGGGAGAGCTCCTCAACCTTCGCTTCCTGGCCAGATGACCTCCAGCTCTGCCCAGAGGAGCCAAATAACCTTACGTCTGGAGAGGGTTCTAGCCTTGGAAAGAGGACACTTGGGTTCGGGTCTCGGCTCACTCATGGGACTTTGGGAAGTGCCTTCCCACCTGGGAAATGAGGGTGTGGAGTCCAGGGGTCCCCACTGGTCCTTCCGGTTCTGACAAAGTATCAGGCTCCAATCCTGGGCGGAAAGCCAATGATTAGACCCCAAACCCCCTATTATGGGTTGAGTGATGACCCTGCAAAATTCACAGGCTCAAGTCCTCATCCCCAATACCGCAGAATGCAGCCTTATTTGGAAGGAGGGTTATTGCAGATTTAATTAGTTAAGATGAGTCATCCTGGAGTAGTGTGGGCCCCTAGTCCAATAGGACACAGGGAGACAGCCACGTGAGGACTGGGGTCTGCTGCCATAAGCCAAGGAAGCCCAAAAGCTGGGAGAGAAGTCTGGAACGTGGAACAGATCCTTCCCTCATGGCCCCCTGCCAACACCTTGATCTTGGACTTCTGGCCTCCAGAATGTGAGACAATACATTTATGTTATTTAAACTCAGTTGGTGGGGGCGCTTGGGGGGCTCAGTCAGTTGAGTGTCTGCCTTTGGCTCAGGTCGTGATCCCAGGGTCCTGGGATCGACACCCACATCGGACTCCCTGCTCAGTGGAGAGTCGGCTTCTCCCTCTACCTGCTGCTCCCCCGCTTGTGCTCGCTCTCTCTCCCTCAGACAAATAAATAAAATCTTAAAAAAAAAAAACTCAGTTGGTGTCATTTTGTTATGGTGGCCCCAGCCATCTGATACACCCCCTCAACGCCTCACACCCTGGTGCCCAAACTAAGTCAGGAACCAAGGGGCAAAAGGCGCAGGGGAGCCCAGAGTGGGGACCGGGGGGCCAGAACGGGGCAAGGCAGGGCTCACAGAATTCAGTGGGAGCCCGGGGGGGGGGGTCCCTTTGGAACCCATGTCTAAACCTCCAAAAATCAGAGCCCGTATTTACATTTACACGCATGCCATGTCTGTCGGTAAGAGGGATTTTTTTTCCCTCCCTCTTCCCCCTTTAATTAAAAACTATAAATGCCTTATCAAAAGCTAATTAAAAATACCAACACAGTGCCAAGTGGCAAAAAAATAGCTCAGGACAAATATCCGTTTATAACCCTGCAACAGGCAGTGATGACACAGCAATCAGAGGCTCTTGGGAGGGAGGGAGGGAGGGAGAGAGAGAGGAGGGAGGGGGAGAGAGGGGAGGGAGGGGGAGAGAGGGGAGGAGAGAGGGGGAGGAGGGGGAGGGGGGAGGAGAAGGAGGGGCCTGCCGGATGCCAAGCCTCAGAGGCCTCAGCCCTCTCTGGGTGCCCTGGGGGCGGCTGCCCTCCCCCCAGCACAGATCTTGGAACTGGGAGCTGAGCAAGCCACAAGGGGACCGGGATCGCTGCCCTCTGTGTGGCTGTGCCCAGGCCGTCTCCCCTCCGGGGGCTCAGCTTCAGCAATTCCCCTGGGTTGTGGTGAGAACTCAGAAAACGTGCACACAGTAAGCACCTGAACGTTTCTGGTGCACAGCAGCTCCGACCCCACCAGCCTTGCCCTCCAGACATCACACTCTGCACCATCCATGGCTAGTGGCTCGATAACATCACAGGTTCAAATGCTTAACGACATTAAGCACGCACTCTGCCAGGCCCTAGGCTTTGCCTTCGCTGGGTGGTTTAACCCACTGGGACCCACGAGCCCTGGGATGACCCAGGCGCAAAGCAATCGCTCACCAGTGGACACAGCCATCGAAAGGGCAGTGAAGTGACCCTGGACCCCAGAGTCTTTGTGACCCCAGAGTCCCTACTCTTGTAGAGTCTTCTGCCAATGGGGTGAGCTGCCTGCATAGCCATGAGCACCCCATCCTGCGGGGACCCCAGTGGGGATCAGGGATCTCCAACTACCCCCAGATTCCCTGATTTGTTTCTGAGCTGCCTCCTTGGCCTGCCTCCTTGGCCTGCCTCCCACCACCGCTCTGGTACAGGATGCAGCTCCCAAGCAGCGCCCAGGGCTACCGCCCACCACCCCCAGCATCCTCACCACTGGTCCGGGGGTAGGCGGCGAGGGTCCCATCCTGCAGACCGGCAAGCAGATGGAAGGCGCTGTGGCACAGGCAGAGCACAGCCTGTGGGCCGGGGCTCCTGCAGGTGGCCAGACACTGGGTACCCGTGTCCACACTGCCATAAACCAGGATGCTGTGGGGGAGACCTGAGTGACTCACAGAGCTCCCCACCCCCACTGCCCGAGGGCCCTCCCGAGGAGGGGCCTCCCTCCCCTGTCAAGAGGCCTTTCTTCCGCCCTTCAGGAGCCTGGACTCGCCCAGGGTCTTTTGAGGATGGCGCCCTCCCCACCCCTGCCCCAGGGAGAACTGCAGGGGGCAACGGTGCTAAGAAGACTGTCTTCAGCACCACACAGACCCAAGTGGGAACCCAGACATGTCGCCTTCCCTCTGACTGACCCCAGGCTGCTACCCCTCAGGTTCCCCCCAAAATGGGGCAATGATGCCGGCCTCACGGCCACAAAAAGAAATGAAGCACCAACGCGCGCCTCCTCCCCAGGCCCCTCACCTGCCATCCTGGAGCCCAAGGCAGATGGTCGGATGCACTGCAGCCGAAGGGTCAGTGGCCACATGGCTCTCATCTCCACTCTCCCCCTCCTCTGGCTCGGGAATGTACTCCATGCAGAGCACAGGGGCTGCCAGCGGGAAGGACTTGACCGTGCGGGGCGAGGGCCGGTTCAAGGAGAAGATCTCAACCTGGCCCCCTGCACCTTCCTGCCCACCCCCGACCTGCAGCAGAGACCCAGAGAGGCCATCAGGCACAACCACCAGGGCGGGGACAGAGCTCGGCGCCTGCCTTCCCGGTGACCTGTCCCAAACTTCTACTCGTACTGCGGTTGGGCCTCGGGAGGAGCATCCCCTCTCCTGCCCCCACACATCCCGCTGTCCCTGAAGGTCACTCTTCCCCAACTGCCATGGCAACAAGTTAGATTCAGGGCCCAAAGGAACTCAGGTAAGGAGCTAAGGTAGACCAGATACCCAGTCAGCTCTCTGTCTCCCCAGATTGAGAGTAAATTTCAACCAACAAATAGTGAACATACATCTGGTCCTTTACAATGTCCTTCTCTGTCTTTTTCACTATTCTACCTCTATGTTTAGCCAATGGTAAGCACTTAATATATACTTGCTGAACAATGAGCAGACGGATAAATGGATGGATGGAAAGAAGGGATAGAAGAATGGGTAGATAGATGAACAGGTGGATGGATGATTATATGGATAAGTGGACAGATGGATGGGTGGATGAATGATTATACAGATAAGTGAATGGATGGAGGAATGGATGGATGGATGATTATATGGATAAGTGAATGGATGGACGATTATATGGATGGATGGATGGATGGATGGATGGATGGATGGATGGATGGATGGATGGATGATTATATAGATAAGTGAATGGATAAATGGATCAATCATGGATGGATATACCATATGCTAGATACTAGGGAAACTGAGGAACAAATCACCCTCGGAGAGGATATTTGGGATGGACTCTGAAGGGTGAGCCAGAGTTTTCCTGCCTGCATGCCTGGAGACAGGAATAAGCCAGAGCTGGAAGGTAGCCAGAGGGGGGTGAGGTGGGACCTCAGGAAGTCTCTGGGAGAACATAGTCTGTACCACAAAGAACATAAGGGTGCCTATCTGAATGGAGAGAGGCTCTGCCAGGAATCCCAGGGGAAAAAAGGCAGGCACAAGAGCTGGGCAATAACCGGCCCTGCTTCCTGACCCCCCGGGTAAAGACCCTCCCACCCAGATACTCTGCACAGCTTCGCTCATTTCCTTCATGGCACATGACCATTCGCAAGAGTCATGCTCACTTCTCTGTCCCCTGGTTTTCTGTCGTCCCTGGTGAAACTGCGTCTGCCAACTCTAAGCACAAAGCCTGGCACAGAGGGTCCCAGGAAGACTTCCTGGGTGAAGGTGCACATGATGGAGGCCAGCAGGCAGGCAGGCCCCTCTTCCCGGGGCTGCCCTCCATGCTTCTGTCCTGAGGCCCAGAATCCCTGGCTGAGCTCAGGAGGGACTTACCCAGAGGTAGCCCTGTGGAAGGGACGTGCTGACCGCTGAGAAGCCCAGCAGGGGACAGCTGACAGGACTGTGGACCAGAGCCCCAAGCTGTGGAGACATAGAAGGTACACATGGGGCTAAGCATCGAGGTGTCGGAGATGCCAACGTTCAGCAGCAGGACCTCTGTCCACTACCTGTGGGGGTTGTTAAACCTACAGATTTCTTGGCCCCACGCAGGTCTCCAGTGAGAATCCCTGGGGACCGGAAAGCAACAGGGTTCACAGGATCTCCAGGCAATACCTATGCACTCACATTTAACCAGCGCTCTCCTAGAACCTTCTGGCTAGGAGGCACCTGAATGATACCCTGGGCCAGCCACCGATTTTTCAAACTAAACAACATCTGGATAAGATTTAATGAAAACCACTAACACCCACTCTGCTTTATTTTACAGATGGGGAAATGAGGCCCACAGCGGACACATGATTGCCCTAGGCCACAGGGAGATGACGACAGGGCCTGGCCTGCACCAGCCTCCCTCCTAGGTCTCCCTGCATTCCTCCAGAGAAGAACACTGGAGGAAGGAAGGGGTGCTGGACATCTGGTTCCACCCTCAACAGCGGAACCACTCTGCAGACAAGCCCGCCAGCACCAGAGGGCTGAGGGGCTTGTACAGGCTGCCCGTGGGGGCCAGGGGCTCCATCTGTAACCGGCTGTCGTCAAGAGCTACTGGCTGCTTGCTGCTCCTGCATCTGCTGCCCCAAACCCCAGGCCAGATGGCTCTCTGGGGCCTGTTCTCTGAGCTAGACCCTGCCAGTTTGTCTCTCTGGCCAGGACAGCAGTGCGAGGAGGTGGCCTGGCCCTGTCACGGACCCTGCTGGAACCCCTGGCCAGCAGGAAGGGGAAGGAGGCCGAGAGGGGACGGCTGGAGGTGCCCCAAGGAGGAATGCAGCCACCCCTGGACCTTTGCTGGGCAGGTGCTGCCCTCTGCCGGCGCTGCAGGCCCTGGCTGGCCCCAGCCCTGTGCGGATGTTCTAACAAAGTATCCAATGGCTGTAGGTGAGGAAGCCCAGAGAGGTCACCTCATCCAGTCCCCTCAGTGAGGAGCTGGCAAATTTGAAGTTCGGGGCGTGGGGAGGGGAGGCGGGGGACACAACTGGCTCAAGGTCACACAGCAAGTTGGCAGCAGAGTCAAGGCTGGAATTCCGAGTTCAACTCCTGGTCCAGCGCCCTTCCCACTCTAGTTAAATTCTACCCAGAGGCCAGGCTGCCCCAGCGCAGGCCTCCACGTTCCCGGCTCCCACTTCTGCGAGGCTGGGAGCACAGGTCCAGGTGCCCAGAGAAGGAGGCTCCCCTCGCCCTGACCCCTGCACCCCCGAGCACCCTCAGTCCCCCGCTCCTAGTCACTTTGCTTCATGGTGGGCCACATGCAGCTGAGGCTGCCCAGCCCCTCCTGCCAGGGACCCGATGTTTCCATGGCAACTCCAGGGGGTCCGGATGTCAGCCGCGCCCACAGAGCCCAGGGCCAAAGTGATGGCAAAAACTCAAATGGCTCCCTGGACCCAGGAGTCCCATCTGTGCCAGGAAGCTGACGCTCCCAAATCAAGGTGCCCCAGGCAGTGAAGAGGAGAGTGGCTCAGGGCTGGAGGGCAGAGACAGGCTGTGGGCGCGGCCAGCCTGGGCTCCAGTCCCAGCTCAGCTGCTACCAGCCAGTGACCCCACAAGCCAGTTCCTCATGGTCATGGAGACCCTGAAGCCTCGCCAGGATGGTCGCGGGGACTGGAGAGGCAGACATAACGCACTTGGCACGGGGCCGGGCACTTTGTGTGGGACGTGCTGGCCCTCTATGTGCGCCACCTTGTCTTGTCGGCAGCGCCACGCCAGGAGGGGTGGGCTGGGGCAGAGCTAGGAGGCAGGGGACCCCACAAATAGCAAGCAGCTCTGGCTAAGGAGGGCCAGGACAGAGGCACTTGGCCAGCATGCAGAGGCCTAAGCAAGCCTGGAGCAGACCCTCTGCAGGGCTGGGCTGCAGCCCCCGGCTCCCTGAGGCGCTACATTGCAGAGCACCCTTGGCCCCCTTTCCCCAGGCCCGTGTCCCCAGGCAGGCCCCCAGCCTGGACCGCAGCTCACGGGGGGGGGGGGGGACACTTTTGCACTGAGCCGTCCCCTTGCCCTCCCGCCACCCCTCCAGGGACAGCCTCCAGCCTGGATGGGTGCCACCAGGGGTGCTGCTGGGGTGACAGTCAGCTTGGAAATCCTTTGGAACAGACACTCGCGTCTTCCTGGGGGCCAAAATGCCCTCCAATCTTTGTTTCCATCTCAAACTCTGCGTGCATGCCACGCATCAGGCTAGCCAGGGTCTGGCGTGAATCACACCGTGTGCTAAAGCAGATTCCCAGTGTCACACGGCTGGCATGGGCAGAGCTGGAGCTCCAGTCCAGGGATGGGTGCGCCCCGATGCTGTCCTCCTGAGGAAGGCCTCGGTGTGGCCCAGCCTGGGCGCCGGCCACCCATCAGCACAGAGAAGAGAAACGCTCCTTCCTACGGCCCCCACATCCTTGCTCCTTTGAGGGAGAGCACTCACCACACACCCTCCTCTGACTAATAATACAATAGTACTAATCTCGTCTACACTGGGAGGGGGCTGGGGCCAGCGAGCCCTTCCCAGAGGGCACACTTAAGTCACCGGCTCCCATTAGGCCAGCCGCAGAGCCCGAGTCCGGGGCCCCTGGGACAGGGCCTGGGGAGAGGCAGCGGGCCAGGAGGCAGGCCCATGCAGCGGCGGACATGCTCACATCTGTTCCCAGGGTGGTTGGACAAGGCCTGGGCACTCCGAGGCCTGCAGTCATCTGGGCTGCCCGCACAGCTGATGGGGCACATCTGCCCGGGCTGGGGTGGGTTGGCAGGTGCAGAAGGAGTGGAAGTGGTGTCTTGGGACCCAGCAAATGGGAACATGCAGGCTCTAGTAGGTCCCTCAGGAGCTCCACAAGCTCGTTGTCCCAGAAGACCACTCACATAGGAGGCTCCTCAGGAGATGGCAAGCAGGGGACCTGGAGGTTGCTGAGGATGCTTCCGGCTGCTACGTCCCTAGGCCTTGAGAATTCCATATGAGGAGCTTCTCAGATGTGTGCCCCCAGGTATGGGGTGGAAGACAGCTCCCCAGTTGGGTGGGTTTCTTTCAGGGAAGCCCTGGAGGCAGCGGCTTGTCTGTGACCTCACCACCCAGGAGTGACCTGTCAGGCCATGGTCTGGGTCCCATATTCTCAAAAGGACTAAGGCCACCGGGGGGAGACAGAAGTCACCCCGGGGTCAGCCTTCTCCACAGGATGTCCTAGGGCCAGGTGACCACAGGCAGGGTGGACCCTGAAAAATCCCAGCTCCATGGACTCCCTGGGAACGCCCCACCCCATGCTGGGAAGGAGCACACAGGACTCAGCAGGCCTCCCCATTAATGAATGAGGTCTGAAGGCCTACAAAGGCCGGCTTCCCTGAGCCCTACAGAAATGAACAGCATCTGGCCTCCCCTGCCAGAACGAGTCAAGAAGACCCTCCTTCCCCAGTGAGTGTGGGCAAGCCCCGCCTCGGAGGGTCTGAGGGCAGTGGGGAGGACCGGAGTTACTGGTGGTGAAGTGCCTAGAACAGAGCCTGGCAGGGACACCTCCTGAAAGCACTCGCCACCACACTGTTGTTGCTGCCACCCTGGTCGCTGGCCACCGAGCCATGCTGGGAAGCTGACCACACCCCCTAAATCAGGCTGTGGCACAGGGAACATTCCAACACCCCCTGACACCACGTCCGGGTGCACAAGCTCAAGAGCTGGGTATGTCCTTCCTGCCCCCCTCAGCCCCTGTCTGAACTCTCATCAGTGTGGCCAGCCCTACCCCTGCACAGTCCCCGAATGCCTTCCCATGTCCCCTGCCCCGTCCTCTCCTCTAGGCTCTAGGAACGGGGTGAGAAGAAGAGTGGGGTCAAAACACCCCAACATCCAAAGGAATATTATAACACAACTTTTGGCAATAAAAATTACTGCAAAAAAATTCATGATGAACAATCAGTAAGATTTTAAATAAACACAGAAACGGACACTGCATTGCACAGCCCTGCCCCACCCTAATCCCAGCCTGTTACCCCAAAAAAAGCAGCCAAACCAAGGCCACAATTTGCTGATTTGATGTTGTAAGTATTGCATTAAAATTTTATTCATCGTGATGCTTAGGATTAGGTGAGTGCCCCACTCGCCTTGCCCCAGCCTGGCCCTGCCTCCACCCGCACCAAGTCCTGCCGCCACTCAGTGGGACCCCCGCACGGAGCACTGTGTTGGTCTCTCAGTCCCCAGTCTTGCTCTCTCTGGGGCCACAGTTCACTCGCTCACACCCCAGCTGAGAGGACCAGACGATCTTTCCAAAATGTGCATCAGAGGGTGCTGGTCCCCTGTGTGGAGCCATCCTTGGGGTGTCATTGCCCTGAGAATGGAACCCAACAGCGACCAGCCCAGCAAGCTGGCGTGGACCGGCGCACCCACATCAGACCTGATCCCCAGCCTCTCCTCCCGGCTCACCGAGCTGCAGCTTCCCAGACTGCTCCTGACTCTGTGTTGTGCCGTCTGTTCGGGATATTCCTCCCCTGGGCCCGCAAGGGGTCAGAGACGTCTTGCCACTCAGGTCCACCACTTCCTCCAAGAGGCCCTCTCGGCCCCCTAACCATGGAGGGCCATCCCTATATCCATCCCAGCTGATATAACACACAATCACTCTTCTGCGTTCCCTCTTGTTTGCCGGGGTATTGCCGTCTCTCTCCAGACTGAAAGCTACAGGACTGTGGGGACCTTGTACGTTCCGGTCACCACCATACACCCAGTGTCCCGCACAGGGCCTGGCAACATTGTAGGTGCTCAAAAATTATATGCAGAACAGACAAATGAACGAACTCATGGCTGAACTGACATCTCAAGGGTATGCACTTTTCGCTGTTTGGAGCCCCAATCTACAGCCCAGTCAGCTTGTCTCTTAGGGTTTATGTATCTAGGTCCCGGGCCTGCGCCTCCCCCTCCCCAGAGCTCACATGAGCTCCTCTCCTAGGGAGGAGGAGAGGCAGTAAGGACTCCACAGGGAGGGCTGAGCGCGGGCAGGATGTCAGGGACGGGTGACAGTGGAGGGAGTGTGCTAGTGGTGGAATCGGGCGCAGCAAGGTGCCAATTCCTGGACCCATCACTACCGGCTGTGTTTTTAGAAAATCATGTCACCTGTCTGAGCCTTAGTTCCTAACCTGGGAAAGAGATCTAGAAACATCCTCTTGTGGGCTTCTTATAAATACCAAAACAAGAGAGTGGTGGCAAAGCACTGGGGGAATGTAGTAGGTGCTTGACAGATGGAGGCAGGACAGCCATGGGGCCAGAGCCGGCTCCTGCCTGGCAGCATCAGACGGGGGCCAAACCACAGTCTGGCAGAGGTACTCAGGCATATTCCGGCCTCTCTTCTGAGCTGGAGTCATGCCATCAGCTGATGAGATCACTGCTACTTGTTAGCTCTTGAAATCACAGAATTTTCTGCTCACTTGACCCACAAAGGGCATCTGTCCCCATATTTTCGGTAGGGAAGCTGACTCCTAGAGCACCAAAACGTCTTGACCAACTCCATCGGTAAGAGGTGGAGAAGGTGGGACTGCACCCTGGCCCTCTCCTGCTGTGGGCACAGCCTGGAAACCCTGGTTCTTCCACGAGCCACCTTCGTGGTGGGCTCAGCAAGATCCATTCCACTCACCTGCAGGCTGAGGCCCCGGGAAGAGAACGCAGGGATGCAGCAGGCCAGGATGGGGCACCAGAACGGGGCTTTGCTCTTCTTGTCCTCATCCGGACACAGCCAACCCGGCTGGTTCTCCTCCCCTACAGCAAGAGGAAGGAGGCAGGTGAAGCTGGTCAGAATCCGAGGACCAAGCGGGCAGTGAGCAGCCCTGCCGAGCCCAGGGGGCCGCCCCCAGCCCCATGCCTGTCCAGCCAAGATGAAAACCGGCCTTGCTCCATGGTCATGGCCGTGGGTCCAAGGCAGCGAGTTGGGAAACCTAAGAGTTGAGTCCTGGCTCACCCACCCTCTCACTGAGCAGCCTTCTGCAAATTCCCCCAACTCTAAGCCTCGATTTCTTCACCCATGAGACAGGGGCATAAAAATGCCTTTGTCTTGAGATCGTTATGAGGATCCAGTGAAATAGTAGATGAGAAAGAGTTTCAAAAATGTTGTGATGCTGAGCACAGTCCAGGCCCTGCTGCCTTGACCTAGAGGTCTAGAGGTGCTTCGGGGTGGGGGGGATGGCCAAAAACAAGCCAGAAGACAAAGTGACACAAACATGCTGCTCTTCACCTGGCTCTGATGCTGCTGGTCAAGAGGATGACTCTCTCCTGCTTCCTTTGAGACCCACTCTGAGACCCAAGTGGTCATCTGCCTCCACGTTCCCAGTCTAGCTGTACACTGAGGTCCCAGGGGCCTGTGACAAGTGCAGGTGCTCAGACCCTGGACTCACATCTGGACACCACTGTGTTCAAGAGCATCTACTAAACCACACTCTGCAATGCCTCCTTCACATGGGTCAAGGCTCCCTCACACGCCACCACCTCCAAGAAGTCCTCCCTGACCACCCTGGCTATGATGGCCCCTCTCTCAGAAACCAGTCTAAAGACCACATCTTATTTCCCACATAGCCTTCACCACAATCTAGAATCACTTTGTCTATCTCCTTGTTCACTGTCTCTCTGCATATGTCTCTAGAACATAAGCTCAGGGCAGCAGGACCTGGCCTGTCTTATTTGCTGAGGTCTCCCTGGCACCAAGCCCACTGCCTGCACATGGTGAGTACTCAGCAAGCATGGGTTGAAAGGATGAATGACAGGAGGGCATGAGTGAGCGGGTAAACATCCGTCCCAGAGGATTCTCCCTGCTCAAGAGCCCATCCTTCTCTGCACTCCTACGGGGCCCACCTTCTAGGAACCCCGACAGCCAGGGCAGGGCATGGTGAAGACACCTACTGTGTGTCCACGCACAGGCACAGGTCAGGTGCTACAGGTGTCCCGGGTTCTCGTTTTCACAGTAACCAAGCTCAGTGAGAACCACGATTTTCCCTTTATGGACAATGAGACCGACACTCGAGGATGATTTAATTGACTAGTTCATGTGCACGGCTGGTGGCAGGGTCCAGATGAGGACCTGGGTCTGCTGGACCCCAGTGCCGTCTCCTGGCAACCAGCCCCCACGCCCCCCACCCCCACTGAGGGGCATGACCGACTCTGGACAACCAGGAGGTTGTTGCCCTGGAGGGGGAGAGCCAGAGGATGGCACAGGGCGCCCTGGGCAAGAAGGGTCACTCAACACAATGACATCAAGCTCAAGGGTACCTGGAGCTTCAGGGATGGGAGGAGACGTCTTCCACAGGAGAGGTGTGACGACAGCCTTCCCACCCCTCACGTGGCCACTCAGTGGCCAGGAGGAAGCAGGGACTCGGGCCCAAGCTGGCCCAGCCGAGCAAGGGTCAGCTCTGTCCGAGGGGGCTCACCAGTCACAAGGGGCCTCCAGACCGGCTTCCTGCGCTAACCACTGCCCCCCACAACAATCAGAGCCATCCTGCTACACTTCCACTGGATGTCGCCGTTCCCACAACCATCAGGTCCCATCCACGTGGAATCAAATCCAGACTTTTCCAGGACAGTGAGGATGATCCTTCCCTCCCAACCTCAGCGCTCGGTCCCAGGCTCCACTGAGCGAGGCTTTCCTCAGCCACTTACACGAACGAGCCCGGGACGTTCGCTCCGCTTGGAGGGTTGTCCTCCCCACCCCCGGGGCTGGCTCCTCTCCTCCCCGAGGCTTAGGTTATTTGTCCACCTTCTGGGAGCGGCCTCGACTGACCACCACCCACCCCCACCCCTCCATCGCTTTCTGTCTCAGCCCCTGTTGGTCTATCATGGCCCTGAACACAATTTCCGGCTCCTTTACTGGCTTGCCTCTTTCTTCCTGTGTGTGCACGAGTGTGCCTGTGCGTGTGCCTGTGCGTGTGCATGTTGGTCTGTGTGTGTGTGTGCCCACAGGCTCCCCAACCTCGCCTGTGTTCTCTATGAGGAATGTCAATCATACCTCAACAACGTGGCTTTTAACAACACCACTGCCACCAGAGAAAGGCGGCATCCCAGTGCCGGTCGTGGCACGAGGAGCTGGGATGAGGTGGCACGGGAGGATGCTCTCTGAGAAGTGAAAGACATCCGAAAAATGTCAGGCGTTACGACGTGAACAACCTGCTTCAGTAGAAGCTCCGGCCCACGTGCCCAGGGCACCCACCCCACCAGCAGTCCAGCGGCCGCACGGTGAGCTCACCCCCCAGCGCCGGGCCCTCCACCCCACCAGGTGCTGGAGGCAGCATCACAGGAAAGGACAGCTCACCAAGGAGGCAAGGCCATCGCAGAAAGGACAGCTATGGCACAGGACAAGCACCATCACACAGAATGCCCACGTGCACCACACCTCACAGTTTATAAAGCTCTGTCCCCCATGAGGCCTCATTTCATCCTCAGGGCCACCAGGAGGGGTGGGTGTTGGCATCCCCCTCCTACCCAGAGAACCGGAGGCTGGGGGACATCCAAGGCCGGGCCCAGGAGGCAGAGAACGGACCGAGCACGGGGTGACAGCCCAGACAGGCCACCCTGTGGGGCAGCACCCTTCCCCTGGGCAGGTGCAGACATCACAGCGCTGCACTGCCTCTTGGACAAGCCCCTGGACGGCGAATAAAGATGGGTGGGACTTGAGTCTGCCCTGCTTTCAAGGAGCTTATGATCAGGCCCCGACCACTGAGAGCCCAAAAGACGGCTCAAACGCAACTGCCCACCCCCCCGGGGCGCCACCTCCTTCCCGGAGCTCAGCCCGTGAACATAAAGCCCCCTCCATTACCACGCTGCCCGAGCTCCTTTCCTCTCCTTCCCTCCACACCCACAGCCCATCAAGTCCTGGCAATTTATTACGATATATATTTTTTAATGATCTGACCTTCTCCTTCCAGATGGTGCCTTCCCTGCCGGCGATCGGGGAACGTTAAAGGAAAATGGAGTTGTAGCTCCCCATCTGCCACTGCCATTGTTCCTGTCACAAAACCAGGGCGGCTGAGACCAAATTAGAAGGCTGTTGCAGTTGAAAATTGAAAGCCCGCTTGGGATAAGTGACATTAAGAACTGGCACCATCGGCAGAGCCGAGATTTCCAATTGACACTAAGTGGGGGCTTATTTAGCGCCCAGCTCTGTTTGCCAGCACCCACTGAACACAGGAGCACCCCGTGGGGTGGTGGGGGAGGCTCCAGGGCTGGAGGCCATGGCCCCTCCTGCTCCCCTCCCACCTCCGCACCCCCAGAGCCACCCCGCCCGTGGCAGGAGGCTGACTGTGGCAGCTGGGCCCCAGCTGATCCCAACTCAGCCTCCGGCTCCCTCACTGTGTGACACAGAGCCAGAAACCGAACCTCTCTGAGTCTGCTGCCTCCTCCAGAAAATGGGGGAAATTATTCCAACCATTCAAGGGTCACTGTGAGCGCTAGAGGGAAAAAAAGACTGAATGCCTAGTATATGCCAGGCCCTCAAGAAATAGTGAGATCAATGTCCTGGAGGTGAGGAGTCTGCCTAACTGCAGGCTTGAGGGCGGCCACCCCACCTGCACCGGGCTGAGACGCTGGCCCTGCCCTGCTCCTCGATCCCAACCTGCCTCCCGAAGTCCTCCTGTGCTCAGTCCCAGTGCTGCACTTTTCCTGCCACCGTTAAGAGCAACACTCCGGGGTGGCAGCCCGGACCAGCCTTCTCTACGTTCCAAATCCGAGGCTGCCCTCAAAGGCCCTCTTACACCTCCAGCGCCACAGAGATGCCACTGGCCACGGCCACAGACATGGGGGCTGGCGGGACATGGGCACCCTCCTTTTCCAAACACCGGCTCACAGAGAGAGAGAGAGAGAGAGAGAGAGAGACACCGGTGCCCAGGGAAGCCTGGCGAATGGCCGGGGTCACCCAGCTGAGGTAAAACCGCTCCCAAGGGCAGACCCACTGCTGCAGCCTGACGGCCTGGGCAGGTCCTAGCGCCCCCATCTGCACTGGTTGAGAGTCAGTGGAAAGGACAGCTGGGGCGCACTCAGGACCACGCTCAGGATCCATCACTGGATCGTCGTCAGAGGGAGCTCGGGGGTCACTATGAGGACTGAGGGCTGGACAACTAGCCAAGTCCGAGGCAGCAAGGGAGGGCCCCCCGGGGCGCACCCTGTGAGGATGTGTCCCTGTGAGCTTGGGACCAGCCCACAGCCTGCCCGGCCCAGGTCCTTGGGAAGGTAGGAATAAGGAGGGGTGCAGTGGGAGCGGCTCCGGGGAGCCAGGAGCTATAAGAGCCACGAACGCAGCACTTGAAGAGCTTCAGGTGAAGGGACACAGGCAGGGAGTGCTGGAAGCCCACAGTCATGCCTCTTCCTTCTCTGGGGCTTTCCATCTGCAACCCTTCCCTGGAGCCTTTATGAATAGGAGACTGGCAGAGGGGTGGGAGGGTGGCCCGGCCCGGCCCTGTTCTGCACTGAATCACGTGTGACCTTAGACCAGTCATTTCCCCACCAGTGAGATGCAGGCACCCCCTTGTCCTAGGAGCTTTTCCCACAACCCAGGCACTGGCCATCCCAGGAGCCTTCCACACTGTCTCCCCGTATGTTCACAAGAGCCCCGTGATGGGGGCCCTGGCATTATTCCCACTTTCCGATAGAGAAAGGCACCTAAAGGCTAAATCATTTGCCTGAGATCACAGAGCTGGGAAGGGACAGAGCCGGGAACTGACCCCAGACAGCCAGGATCCATTTCACGAGGCCCTAAGATCCCAAAATGTACGAGGGGAGAGGACCATTGGAGCTCTTGTCCGACTCACCTCCCAGAAGCCTTTCCCCAGACCACACGGCACAGTAGGGGCCCCACTGGGATGTGAACGGGTCCCCAGATTCCCCAGGGCACCCTGCCCTTTCCTCCCTAGCGGCAGAACTGACCCCCCCATTCCGGATCCCAGGCACCCCCCAGTCCAGCCCTCTCTTTCGTCAGTGTTTAGTGGATTATGATCTCCGTACGTGGTAGTCAGGAAAAGAGAAATAAAAAAAAAAAAAAAAGGAAAGAAAGAAAGACAGGAATCACATCCTTTGTAAATAAATGTTTTTAACATATTCTATTACTAACTGGCTCATATTATTCCCGGCTCCACCCGATCAAACACTGCAGATTAAAAAAAAAAAAAAAAAAACCTGGCAAAATAAAAGGAACAAATTACTCAAGCCCCAGGGGAACCCAGGCATTCAAATAAGATTTCCAATGACCCTCCTTCCATTAAAAACTTTTGCTGCAGGGCGCCTGGGTGGCTCAGTCATTAAGCGTCAGGTTGTGATCCCCCGGTCCTGGGATCAAGCCCCTCATCAGGCTCCCTGTTCTGCGGGAAGCCTGCTTCTCCCTCCCCCACTCCCCATGCTTGTGTTCCCTCTCTCACTGTGTCTCTCTGTCAAATAAATAAATAAATCTTAAAAAAAAAAAAAAAAACTTTTGCTGCAGCGAAGCCACGTGGAGACAACAAATCAGCTGAGCACAACACCAGCAGCCGAGAGAGAGGAGAGGCTCAGTCGGCCCCTCTCCCTCCGGTGTCAAGCCCCACTCGGCAGAGCAGCCGGGCCTCCAACCGGAGACTGACCTGCCTTTAGAGCAGGTGTACAATCGGCTCAGGCGTGCCCAAGACTGGACTGCTCCACGGGCCGGCCCAGAGCCACGTCAGCCTTCCCTGGGGCTAGAATTCCCGCGGTCGGCTGCCAAGGCTGGGGCTGTCTCGGCTTAAAATCCTCTCTCCTCCCTCTGCAGCTCTCCTGGTCACCTGGAAACATCCAGCGGAGACTTGTGCCACGTCAGCACACCAGATCAAGGCCTCTGACTCTGGCTCCCCCAAAGCCACCACCTCCTCCCCATTTCCTCCTGCCTCCCCATGCCCTCTCGGCACAGTGGGCAGAGCCATCCACTCAAGTGGAAACCAGATCAGGATGCTGCCTAGCTCTCACTGCCACAAGGAGCAGTTGCCCATCACGCTCAGAATAAGTTCCATACATCTCGCCCTGGCTTTCTGGAAAAGCTGCCCGACCTTCCCCCTGCCTACTTCTCTTCCCACGATTCATCAGCTCTGGCCACCACAGGACCTTTGCACTTGCTCTTCCGAAGCCTATACTGCTTTGCCCAGATCTCTGTCAGCTTCAGATGTCACTTCCCAAAGGCCCTCCCTGACAGCAGTCCTGACCCCCAGGCTCGGTGACAGTCACGTCACCCATCACTATCCCCTAAATGGCACCACCTCTCCCTGTTGATTGGTTCCTCATGTAATGTCTATCTGCCCCCCATAAATCATAGCTTCCCGGAGAGCAGGGATCTTTCGGTTTTTGTCATTGCTCTTTTCCCCATGCCCAAAATCAGTAACTCGTTCCATAATTATTTTTTTAATTGATGAAAGCCAGTGTCAAAGGTCCTGGCTTCTTTCCAGAAATGTCTCAAAACCTATAAGATCACACTAAAACCAATAATCAAACGAAAAATGTCCCTGCTATTGGCCAGAAGCAGCAAATGGGAATTCCAGTACATCACAGAAAATAGTAGCTCTGATGGGCAAGTACAAATAAAGTCATTACAACTTAACGAATGTGGTTTGCAGACAGAAACTCTCCCAATGTGGGGAAGCAGAGGGACAGTGGGTCCAGAGTGGGCTCTGGGGCTGACTGCCCAGGGGCTGAGCACCAGCTCTGCCCCTTCCTGCTGTGTGAGCTCAGGCAAGTTACTGCACCTCTCTGGGCCTCGGAGCCCTCCACTGTAAAAGGTGGTTGACAACAGAACCTACCTCTCAGAATTATCATCAGTGTGAAAAGAAAAAGACGTGTGTAAAATGCTTAGAAAAACGTCTGCCATGTAGGACGCGCTCTGTAAACATCGTCTATTTATATGATCATTACGGGGTGCATGGGACAAAAAAAAGAGGCCCTGGTTGAGAATCAGTTTACTCTAACCTGCATCAAGGTTTCGAGCATACTCAGCACTACCTACGTTTAGAATACTTCCACCCCACTGAAAGAAAGCCCCTCAGCAGCCACGCCCTAACCACCCTCCCCCAGGGCCCTGATAACCACTTATCATCAACTGCCATCACTTTACAGACGGGGAAACTGAGGCTCAGACAAGGGCAGGGACTTGTCCAGGGTTACTAGGCAGAGCCTCAGGACTCAGAACCCTGGCTCCCGTGTTCCTCCACGGCACCGCCTACCTCCAACTCAGAAGCCCCCTGCCCCCGCGCATCCACACATGCACACCCCAAGCCTCCCTGCTCCGCACCCGTCCCCTGAGGCACTCTCCCCAGGGCTTTACTCACGGAGTCCGATCTTGGCCAAGTGCAACCTGTTGACCCAGGAGATCTTGCTCAGGGGGTTGGGAGTGATGAAGACCACCATGAAGCTGATGGGGCGGCCGGACCTGCGGTGAGAGGGCGAGGAGTGTGAGTGCCCAGAACAAGCGCCTGGTTCTTCCCTCAACCACGGGCACCAGCCATGGTGCCAGCTCAGCTCGGAGCATCAGAGCGGGGCCAGAAAGCCTGGTGGCCCCCCCAAAGCCTCCATCCCCTGGGGGAAGAGTCCCTCCACCCACTGTGGCCCCAGAATGGAGGTCCCTCCCTAAAGCCACCAGGCCACGCTCCCCAGCCCAGCCCCTGGCCCCTGGGCTTGGTGCCTAGCGACTCGACAGGCCAGGGCTCCCCAGTCAGACACACGTACACATCCGACTGGGAGCCTCTGCAGGGAGGAACAGGCTCCCGCGGGCCTGCTCCCAGCACCTGGCACAGTGCAGGTGCTCAGCAAATGCTTGCAGAATGGACACATGAATGAATGAGCTTGTGACAAGCTTGGACAGCTAGAGGTCACTGTTGTCACACTACTGTCCTCTCACCTTGAAGCAGCAGGGCCCCTCAGGGTCCTCTGGGGTCTGTTCTCCACCGGGCGGGGGGGGGGCATCCCAGGGGGTGGGCAGGGCCAGTGTTACTAACTCTCCCAAGGAAGAAAGGGGTGCAGGGGCGGGAAGGGGCTGCGTGAGGCCCCCTCAGCAGAGGAATGGCACATCAGCTGAGGGTCTACGATAGAGCACAAGTGCCAGGGTGGGCATTTGGGGGCAGGGGCCATGCTGCAGGGAGGCTGCGTCCATGAGGAGACCCAGGGCCTGTTCCCAGGGCTCTGCATCGTCTGGAGTGAGGGAAAAGGTCACAGCACAAATGGAACCAACCAACAGCAGAGCGTCTGGGTCCTGAGTCTCCTAACAGAGGACAGGCTTAAGCCAAGTATGAACCGGTCACTCACTCATTCATTCATTCATTCATTCATTCATTCATTGGATAATGAGCACCCCCTCCATGCCAAATGCTGTGCTGGGCAGGGCCCGCGGTGTGTATACACCCACGCCCATAACCACACTGATGAATGGGTCCGCTCCAGGTGCCCTCTCTCCGTGTCCCCCCACCACCCATCAGCGGTGGCCGCTCTCACTTGTCCGGTTTTCCAGGAAGCAGGAGCCTGAGACGACACTTGTTGGCCGAGTGGATTTCCTCCTCCTTCACCCGCATTAGCCTCTGCAGGGCCAGGCACCAGTCTTGAGCCACAGTCATGTTCAGATTCTAGGGTTGAGGAGGCCAGTGAGATCTCCATCCGGCCTGCTGGTTCCCCCAGAGCCACACAGGATCCTCGAGCATCCAGGGGGACCCCGGGGGGGAGAGGAGCTGGGGAGGTCCGGGAGCTCGACAGGGACCCCTGGCTCAGCCACAGCAGGCGGCCGGCTCCCTGGGCTGCAGGCCCACAGCAGGCTTCCCAACCCTCGTTCAGACCCCAGCTGGTACCCCTCCTGTGAGAGGGACACAACCTCCCAGCCAGCTTCCTCTCCAGCTTTGGGGGTCCAGGAAGGGGCTGTGAGACTGACTGGTCAGTATGCAGAGAACAAAACAATCACCACACAGCCAGACCCCACTTAACCCAAATCAGAGCTTCACCCCCGAACCAGAGGCCGCATACCAGACATCTAGGTAGCAGTGGGGAGTTTTAGCTGCTCCTCCTGCCTGTGGGATTCAGAAGCCAGGAGCATGCCTGGGGACTGGACTAAGACAGGAGCCCTCTCCCACTCCGCCTGCTGATCTAGGCATTGCCCGAGGGAGGAGCCCAGAGCCCAACAAAGCCAGGCCAGGGCTGGGTACCTGGTAGGTGCCGTGCAGTGTGCTGATGAGGAAGGTTATCTGCTCGACCACAGCCAGATCTTTCTGCAGGTCCTGCAGCTCCTGGAAGAGGCGCGGGGGGCCGAAATACACCTTATCTGGGTAGAGAAGAGACCCAACTCAACTTCAGGGTGGAGGAGGGGCTAATAAGGACCCAAGCATCCATTTACTGCATAAAAGAAGACCTGTCGCCCTGGAGATATGGCACTACAGACACAGAAGAGACATTACCAGGCTCTTGCCCTGGTGGAGTTCCCAGTCTGGGGGTGCGGGGTGTGGGGAGGAGGCACAGATCCAGTCACAGGTAGTCTAGCATCTGGGGTCCAGGCCACTCTCAAAGGGTCACAGGAGGTCAGAAGACTAAGAACCAACTGTGCCTGCAAGAACTGAGGAACCTTCACAGGGCCAGGCGTGTGGTGGGCATGCTGCCATAAAGGAGAACAGCATATGGAAAGCACTGTGGCTTGAGGAAGCCCACAAACAGCAAGGTGTTCAGATGTACTGAGGACCTACTGTGTGCCAGGTTCTATTCCAGGTGTTGGAGAGAGAGCTGTAAACGAGACAGAAAGGATCGCTGTTCTTATGGAGCTTATGACCTGCATGACGGGGGACAGGGGCAGCAGTCAATTAATAACCACAACAGATGAAAGGCACTAGGGAGAAAAATAACCAGGGCAAGGGCACAGTGAGGGTGCCCGGATCTCTGGGGATGATACAAATGTAGCACTGGGGGCATGGGAGACAAGCAGCAAGAGACAGAGCAGGAAGGAGCCCCAGGCCAGGAGGGAAAGTCCTTGAATGCCATGCTAGGGAATTTGGGCTGTATTCTCTAGGCCAAGTTCTCTCAAGCTGGGGTCTTAGGGAACTCTAGGGGAGGGCTTATTTGGGGTTTTCATTTAGAAGACTATCTGGAAAACAGATGTACATCCTGAGTCACCTGGATAGGATGACTTTCAGGCCATGTTTTGCTGCGTGGTGTCAGGGCTTCCCTGGGCTCTGGTAATGAGCAGGAGTACCTCAACTGTCACCAGGTAATGAGCAGGGAGCAAGGGGAGGCCTGGCAGGGAAGTGATGCACTCACACCAAAAGAGCAAAGACAGACTCTGTGGTGAGCCCAGTGGGTAAGCTGGTGGGCAACATGGGTCACCATAGGGCACCCTAAGGGAGGGGTGCAGAGATCTCAAAAGAACCTGCCCCAGAAGAGGCCCACAGCCACATCGTGAGCAACTGGGTTCCAGCAAAACAACATCATCCATCACATTAAATGAATGCTGTTAATTTGAATTTTATTGTTTTGTAGCTTCTTTTTTATCCCACTTGTGATTTTGTTTTGGTTTTATGGTTGTTCAAAGAATATAAGCATCACGACTTTTTCATACCTAATCTTATATTTACACATATTCAAATAACAACATGATAAAAAATCATTCAAGGCCACTAGGGTTCAACAAGAATGCTTTCTTTTCCCCTTGAAGGGAGTCAGGCCACGTAGTACTCTCGTTTGAGAAACGTGGCAGTGAAGGAGGGGCCCCAGGGTGGTTGGGAGCAGTAAGGTGGAGTCAAGCTAGGGCCGAAGGTGCCTCTGGGGAAGACAAATGGGGGCCCTTCGCTGGGGGCTTCTGGAAACCGCGAAATAGCCCTTCCTGCTCACAGACCCAGGGGAAGGGGCCCAGGACTTGGGAGTGGGCACAGCCGGCCAGCCCCGCCCTCCGAGGGCGACAGGGCATGGTGCCACCACCCTCTCAGTTGCCAGAATTGCCCGAGACCCAGGGAGGCACCCTTCCAGGTCAGGCCCTGGACAGAGCCAGGCCGGTGGGCAGGTGGGCATGGAAGCCAGAGCCCGTGGAAGGGACCTCTGGCCCAGCTCCTTCCTGCCAGCCCTGCAGCTCAGCACCCTCCCTTCATTCAACAAACAGCTGTTAACATCCCCTGCAAACCAGGCCCTGAAGGAGGGCTGCTGCCGAACCCTCACCAGGGAAGGTGACCATAGAACTGAGCCTTGAGAGCCCAGGATGGGGGATGGGGGTGGCTGGCCCAGTCCAAAGGAATCAGGAAAGGCTCCTCTGCAGAGGTGTGATCTGAGCTAAGATGAGTAAGCAGGACAGCAGAAGAGTCTGCAGAAGGGTGGAGGCTGGGAGAAGGCCCTGGGGCAGGAGGGGGCTCTGCCCCTAGGAACCGAGAGGCCGGTGTGGCCAGCCTGGGGAGGGCGGGGCGGTTGGGCGCCCCCAGCAGTGGTGCATGGGTGCCAGCGGGGACCTGGGACTTTACCCTGAGAGCAAGGAGAAGCCACGGGTGGGTTCAGGGTGGAGAGTGACACACACACAGACCTGACCTGCATTTGGGTGGAGGATGGACAGGAAGGGGGCAAAGGCACAGGGAAGGCCCGCAGCCAGGAAGCTCCTGCACCAGACCAGGTCTGACGGTGGCGGCCCCCACGGAGACGGACGGAGGTGCACGGCTGAGAGGCTGCCCGGCGCCACTCCCTCCGCGTTCTCATTCCTCTCGTGCCCAAAAAGTCGGAGCCACACAGCCCTGAGCCTGGTCCCTGAGGGTCGAGGAGCCTAGCGGAGTATGACTTGGGCCCCTCACTGCACAGAGAGGGAAACTGAAGCCCAGAGAGGAGGGCCATCTACTGAGGTCCCGTAGGAGGCAGGCGATGGTCAAGCAGGGACTGAAGTCCCGCTTTGGAACTCAAAGGTATTGTGCGTGCACGCTCGTGTAGGCACACAGGTGCACGAGGGTGTAGGGGTAGGAGGGGCAGGGACAGTGTCCCATGCACGGGATGGAGGTGTGACTCTGGAACGTGCATGAGCAGCTGGGGCTCTGGGTGTGTGTCTGTGTGTAGTGTGGGGCTGCAAACCAGCCACAGCCTCTTGGCCAGGTGGCCCATTGGTCTGGGGTTCCCAGACAAGGGCCACAGGCCTGGGCAGGTGCCCCTCCGGCAGCAGCAGGGCGGGTACTCACTCTGGGCCTGGCCCACGGCAGAAGCCCTCTTGGCGCCAGCGTGCTGGACGAGCACGGTGTCCTTGTCGTAGGGGCCGCCCTCCTGGCCCACCTCCACCACCTGCACCTGGGGCAGCGCCGTGTTCCACTTCACCACGTACTTGGGCCCGAGGGGCACCAGGCTGCTGATCTCCAGCTGGCCCCTGCCAGGACAGATAGGAGGAAGCCCTGGAGAGCCCGCAGCAGCCCAGGCCCAGGGCCAGCCCAGAGCACGCTCCTCAGCCCACCAGCTCAGCCAGGCCCCTCGCAACACAAGCACCAGACCTCGGGCCAAAACCAAGCTAGGCAGAGCAGAGAGCCATCAATGAGGCAGAAGCCCTGGGGTGCCCAGGCCCCAGCCCAGATCCAGAATCACATGCCCCAAGGCCCCGAGCCCCCAAACCCCTACCTGTGGTTGGCAGGCCTGAGGAAAAAGACAAAACGGAAAGGAAGGTCATTCCTGTTATTGAGTGATTTTTAGGGGGCTGAGACCAGTGGGGGCCAGCCACGGGGCTGGGCCAGGTGTGGGCATCAGGGACCATAGGAGGGCCTTCTCCCCAGACAGGCCGCTGGCCTCCAATCACCTGCGATTCCCACAATTGCCCTGCTAGGAAGCTTGTATTATTCCAGACGAGAACACCAACAGTCAGACAGGTCACGTGACTCGCGTCGAATCACCTAAGCTGATCCCCCAACCCCCTCCCCCCAAAGTGGGCCACTAACATCCCCATCACAGCTCACACCAAGCTAGGCCCTGAGCAGCAGGGGGCAGAGCAGGTGTTCATCAGATATGGTGCCTTAAAAATCACAGTGCTGCAGTCAGTGAGGGAGGGAGGGAACGAGATAGCCTTAAGCACCACCACACTGATCTGGGACACAAGCTTCCTTGCCAGAGTCCCCTATCAGTGCTGGGTCTCCTCCAGACCTGTGAACTGACATGAAGTAAGGGCCCAATAAGTCTTTGATGGGTGGATGGATGGATGGATAGATGGATGGATGGATGGTTGGAAGGGTGGGTGGGTGGGTGGATGGATGGATGGGTGGGTGGGTGGATGGGTGGATGGATGGATGGGTGGGTGGGTGGATGGAAGGGTGGGTGGGTCGGTGGGTGGATGGATGGATGGATGGATGGATGGATGGGTGGATGGATGGATGGATGGATAGATGGATGGATGGATGGATGGGTGGATGGATGGATGGATGGATGGGTGGATGGGTGGAGGGTGAGAGAGCCTGGGAGTCGCCGGACAGCCCTGCATGCTCCTGTCCCAGGCTGCAGGAGCCACAGCGATGGAGACTATCCCCAAATCCACTCCATGGCCATGCCTGCACCAGCCGACTCTGGGTGCGGAGCCTACATCAGGCCCCACAGGCGCCCCCACAACCTGTACAGGTTCTCCAGCTGAGGGGCAGAGGCTATGTCCCTTTGGATCTCAGTTATCATCATCATATTGGTGCTTCTGTGATGATTTTTTTTTTAAAGATTTTTTATTTAAGGGCGCCTGGGTGGGGCTCAGTTGGTTTGGCGACTGCCTTCGGCTCAGGTCGTGATCCTGGAGTGCCAGGATCGAGTCCCGCATCGGGCTCCCTGTTGCACAGGGAGTCTGCTTCTCCCTCTGACTCTCCCCCCTCTCATGTGCTCTCTCTCTCTCTCTCTCATTCTCGTTCTCGCAAATAAATAAATAAATAAATAAATAAGATCTTTTTATTTATTTATTTTTTAACACACAGAGACACAGCGAGAGAGGGAACACAAGCGGAGGGAGTGGGAGAGGGAGAAGCAGGCTCCCCGTGGAGCAGGGAGCCCGATGCAGGGCTCGATCCCAGGACCCTGGGACCATGACCCGAGTCGAAGGCAGACGCTTAACGACTGAGCCACCCAGGAGCCCTTCCATGATGATTTTTCAAAGTGCTGTCAAATATTGAGAGCAGAGTCTGCTCCACTCGAGTGGCTAAGATCCCAACTGGACAGGTCACAGCTGGAGTTCATCTGGGCACCATCCCTCGGCCACAGGGCCCAGCAGGGGATGCAAGTGAGCAAACGGGGCCAGGTGGGGACCATGAAGCCCAGCAGAGCACGATCCCTAGTAAGGAGGCCATGCGACCCAGCTCCAGGCCCGAATGGCCCTGGGCAATGTGGGCCCAGAATGTGGGCCCTTCAAAGTTTCAAGAGAAGTCAAAAATGTCTCAGTCTTTGCACGAACTCCCTACGTGAGGCAAATAAAAGATTTCTGGAGGCCTGATGCAACCTGTGGGGCACAACTGCCCTCACCCCATCCAAGTTCCGATTCTTTCCGGTACAACCTAGAAGCCCAGCTCCAGGCATTTCTACCACCTCAGTCTCAGAACCAGGAGGCCAGGTTCTGTGGGGGAGATGGTGCTCAGAGCAAATTCTCTGGAATCTCAGAGTGGTTGAAACCCAGGAAACTGTTCAGTTACCAACAGCAGAATTCTAGAACAGACCACTCTGCAGGAAGGTCAGCTGCTGGCCCAAAGGCCAGGGCTGGGCCCGGATGACCCTTCCAGATGCTCCCCATCTGGGGACCAGGGAGAGAGCAGGCCAAGAGGGATGGGAGAGGAAGCCGGAACGTCTGAAACCCAAGCCGAGGCCACACCAGACCTCATCACGGAAAGGCCAGTCTGGAAACCAGGGCGCAACAAGACAGGGTTGGGCGGGCGGCGCCCCTACAGCGGGCTACGACCCGGGCCCACTTACTTGAAATTGATGTTGGCGCAGACCAGCATGTCATTGAGCAGGAAGACCCTGCGCTCCTTGGACTTGATCAGCTGCCCGCGGTCACCGTACACGGTCTCTGTCAGTGTCTCACACAGGAGCAGCTGCCGCTGACCCGAGGTCAAGAGCTGCGAGAAGGAGACAGAGCAGAGTCAACACCAGCACACAGGCGGCCACGCCACCACCACTGCGCCCAGGAGCCAGAATCCCTCTCCGCGCGCAGCAGGGACCGGGGCTGGGAGAGGCGGAGGAGGAGGTGGGGCCAGGCCCTCCATCCCTGGCGTGGCAATAGGCACTGGGGAGGAGGCCACAGGACGGCACACTGGGTTCTCTGCTGCCCCCCTTGTCCCGCAGCCCGCACCCCTTCTCAGGTGCGCCAGCCCCAGCCACCCCTCCCCGCGGTAGCCGCTGCCAGCGACACAAGCTAGAGTCGTAGACGGGTGCTCCCACCCTGGCTGCCCGCTCACCAGCTACAGAACCCTCCAGCAGGTCACTTCACCCGCCCACACCCCAGCTATCAAGGGGGGCAAGGATCCACCGCTCAGATTACCACAGTAACACATGACCAGATCTGGCAACATAATTTTCAGAACCCGGTGCAAGATGAACATGCAGCCCTCATTCAAATGGTATTAAGGCTTTCAGGACAGTAACAGCAGAACAGGAACCCAAGTGCGGGGCCCTCCTGAGCGCGGGCCCTGTGCGACAGCCCCGGTCACATGCCCGAGAAGCTGGCCCTGCATGTGGGTACTCCATCGTGCGCTGGGGTGCTGCTGTCCCCACGGGCCATGCTGTCTGTGATGGTCTTCGCCATGAAGAGGTGTGGCCTCACTTGGGGAGACCTCGGGCCTGGAAGAGGCCCCAGCCCTGCACCCTGAACTGAACTGAACAGCCCCGGCTAGTCTGCCACATGAGGGGGCTGCACGGATCTGCTGGTCAATGATGTTCAGGCCTCAGGCATCCGAGCAGGCATTTGCCAATCTCAGGCTGGACCCTGCCAGCCTGAGAAGCCCCTGCCAGCACCGGGACCACCATCCTACTCAGGGACCTACCGGGAAAACAGCTATTACTAAGAGGGACTTTTTTTTTTTTTTTTTTTTTTTTTTTTTGCAGAGGGGAGGATAATATTCAGCAAAATTCATTCCCAAAACCCATGACTCCAGTGACAAGAGTCATCCTCCCCTCCCTCCTCACCCCTGCTGGGAAAGGGCAGATCACCCCAAGCCTCTCCCCGGAGAGACAGCCCTGTCACTCTCCCTAGAACCATGTGTCCCGGATTGCCCAAAAGCCTGAAATGGTACCAATGCCCACTGCCTGCCAGGCACCGCCCTTGGCACTAAGTACCCTACTTCCCATTTAACCAGCTCCGGAGCCCCTGAGGCCATCCCCATTCCCAGAGGAGGAAGCCAAGCTGCCAGAGGTAAAGCGGCTCGCCAAGCGGCAGCGGCACAGGATGCGGCCAGGCGCACACGCTGTCCCCAGCACCGGGCAGTCAGCTGCGTGTGACAGGGGTCGCGGAGGCCCCACTGCTGCTGACACAAAAACGACTCAGGGTCCCTGAGGGCGCCTCTCGTCACTGCTAAGGCCGGGCTCCCCCACGCCACCAGCTCCATCAACAAGCTGACACCAGCTCATGGAAACAAGACTGGAGCCCTGAGGACAGCGGGCCCCACTGAAGACCGCCCACGTGTGCCATGACCTAAAACTTGGAAGTCCCCTGGGCCGCTGTCAATCATGCCCCTGCCCCATAGGCAGATAAAAGGGAAAAAAAACGGATATTGCACAAACATTTCCCTGGAGGGTCCTGAGCAGGCACATTTTGAAATAGCCGGCAGGGTTCCGTTTGGGGCACACCCAGTTTCAATTCTGCTTTTCCCTGGGTGACAGACAGCAAGAGGAAAATCACCGGACTGGTCTCAGAACTGACCGAGATTGCCCAAGGGGGGCCCTGGCCAGGGATAGGCACAGTGTGCAGCCATGTCGCCACCACAACTACGTCCCACACGTCTCAAAAACGCCCCCCACCTGACAGGGGGAGAAACTGAGGCTCGGAGCTTTCGGTTCCTTGCCCAACACCAAACCAGGTCTTCCTGGCCTCCAGCCAGTGACCACGGCTCCTTACTGCCCAGGTCCCCGTGGGGGACAGTGCAGAAGAGAACAGTGGGTCCGCCCGGAGCCAGTGCTACGGAGGATCTCCTCCTGCCCAGCCAGCTCTTCCACCGGCTGTGGCACAGGTGTGCGGGCTGAAGCCAGAGAGACCCTGCTGGTTACAGAGAAGGGAGCCAAGGGAGGGGACCGAAGAAGACACATCCCAAGTGCAGAGACCATCAGATACCAGCGCAGGTGCCAGGCTGGCCTGAAGTGTGTTTTTCTAGAGACATTCCAAAATAGAGGGCTGGCCTGGGGCTGGTTAGGGAGTCCCGCCTGGAGGCAGGGAGGGACTGGGGACTGAGGGGGCGTGGGCAGCTACTCCTCAGGTGGCCAGTGGCCTGCAGGGAGGCAGGCCAGCATGCCAGTTCTTCCAGCCCTTCGAGAAGACCTACTAGTCGGGATTCTATGGGCAGCTTTCCATTTTTAACTGAGGGCAACTGATTCCATCTTCTTAAAAATACCATGTGGGACTAAAAGCACACGTACAGCCTGAATTTGACCTGAGGAGCGAGAGTCTTAAGATGTAGGACTCCTGGGGGCGCCTGGGTGGCTCAGTCGGTTGAGCGTCTGCCTTCGGCTCAGGTCGTGATCCCAGGGTCCTGGGATCGAGTCCCACATCGGGCTCCCTGCTCAGTGGGGAGCCTGCTTCTCCCTCTCCCTCTGCTGCTCCCCCTGCTTGTGCTCTCTCTTTCTCTCTGACAAATAAATAAATAAAATCTTTAAAAAAAAAAAAGGTGTAGGACCCCTGAAGCTTAGAACTGCACGGAACCCCGCAGGCTCTCCTGTCCAGGCTTCTCAGGCCTGTGGCAAAGGTCAAAGATGGTAGCGTAGGTTAGTATTATACACCGTAAAGTGCCAGCCACCTGGAAAGGGCTGTTGTCCTCTGGGCAAAGCTTCCTGTACTATTAGAAAGTTCCACCCTAGGCAGCCTGGGTGGCTCAGTTGGTTAAGAAAGTTCCACCCCATGTGGCTAAAATCTCACTGGCCTTAGTCACTGGCCTTACTTCTGCTTTTGAAACCCACAGAGCCAAGAGGCTCCCAGTTTTCCCCCGAAAGATTTGAGCAACTCCCTGTGATGACCCCACACAATGTCTCTGCCCCGAAGAACACCTAGTGTCCCTGCCTCTGTGCCCTAAGACAGGGTTGCCTCACCCGAGCCATCCCCACCAACCTCCACCCTCCGGCGGGTGAAAGCGGGGGGCGCCCAGGGTGCAGGGCCCCCGGGTCTGGGAGCAGCTTCCAGCACCTCATGTCGCGTGCACAAACAGGTGACTCAAGGTGATGACGCTTTTGGGTACCGGCTTCGTGTTTTGAAAACAAGGTTCTCTACGGACTCGTTTGAAAGTTTTCCAAGATTTTTTTTTTTCCTAGAATGTTCCTGAGTTACAACCCCAAAACATGGCATGAATTTTCCCTCTTTCTTCTTTACAAATAACACTAGCAATGGTGACAACCACCTTATATTAAGGACTCCTCTGTTCGCCTTGCAGCAGCCTTGGGCGCGGGCACCGCGAGTTCTCCGCGTCTCGGAGGGAGCGAGTGAGGCTCAGCGAGGCCGGGTAATTCCCCTGAGGCCACACAGTGAGCACCACGGGCAAAATCTGGATTCAAACTCGGATTCTGACCCCAGAGCTTCCTTGTATAAGCATGATGCTAGACTGTCATCTCTGGTGTCTTTCCTGGCAATGACACTGATGGACAAAATCAGCTTTTATCCTAAAATAACATGGATAGTAATGAATGCAGGGGTGCAGTATAGACTCGAATCCCCAAGGGAAGGTCCGTGTGCTCAGAATCAAGGATCCCCTCCCTCAGAGAACACTGCCACCTAGTGGGCGGCCGAGGGGAGAAGGCAGAGCAACAGGTGTTAAAGGCCCCAGGGCAGGTAAAGGCCCGCAGGTGGGGGGGACCTGGCACTCACCTTGTTGAGGCTGCTACGGTCGCTGACGCTCTTGGTCAGCTGCTGGATCTCGGCCACCTGGTCGGCCAGCCGCTTCTGCTCATTGAGCTTCTCAGCCAGCGTCTCAAGCTCCGTGAGGGCGAGCTGCAGGGAGAGCCTGTCCGGGTGGCCCCTGGGTGTGTTCTTCAGCATGTCCTGCCAGGACCCCGAGAGAGCCAGGGCTGAGAACCCCGCCCCAGTGGACCCTCCCTCCCCTGGCCTGGGATCAAAGCCTCACCCTCCCACCTCCTGCAGAGACAGGGGCTGAAGGTGCCCCGCTTTTGGCCAAGACAGATGGTACCTGACATATAGCAAGGCCTCAAGAAATAGCTAATGAATGAAAATATAAAATAAATATGTGGATCAATCTCTAATTCACTGATCAGCAGTTTGCTGAGATGAAAGCCCCCTCCTGTGGCCAGCAGCTCTGAGGACAGAGAGGAAAGTGCCACGGGGGTCCCCAGGCTGGCAGCCCCCCTACCCAGCTCAGCAGCGGGGGGGGGGGGGGGGGAGGGGGCGGAGGCTCACCCTGACTAAGGGCTCTCGGCAATCAGGGGAGGAGTCCCAAGCTCTTGGGGGGAGCCCTGTGAGGGGACAAACACTCCCTCTAGAAGCCTGAGGTGGCCAAAGTCAGCTCATTTCCCGAATGTCGCCCCGCTGCCAGGACCCCCAAGGGCCTGGGAGTCCACACGCCCTCGCTCCCTTCCTGCAACCTGGGCTCCTGCCACCACCAGTCACCCAGCCTTCCACGCCAGGGAGGTGCACAAGAAGCTGTCCGACACGATCAGGTCCACTCCAGGAGTAGAGAAGGAGGGCACTGCGGGGTCAAGGTCCTGCTCATCGTCCACAGCAGACGGATGGTTGTGGATGATGGACAGGAAGCCCCCACCCCAGGGGGCTCGCCAGCCCGGGCCACACCCTGCAGGTCCGCAGCCGTCAGGACCCCACACGGTACCTGAAGCAGAAGGATGAACTGTGGGAACCTCTGGATGGGCTTCACCATCAGCCCGTAGAGCGTGACACGGTCCGGGCTGCACACCTGCCGTCGCTGTTGGAGAGCAGGTGGAATCATTCACCAAGCCCCCCCCCCCCCCCCCCCGTCCTCCGGGGGGCCGGGGGCCCCCAGGGGGCAGAGGCCGCCAGTCCTGGGCTCTCCTCCCCTCCCCCCACCCCCCGCCAGGGCCCAGGACTCTGCTTAGCCTCAGGCCTGAGAGGAGAGCCCCGGGTGTCCCTGGTTCCGCAGCCAGGACCCTTTGCTGCCACGGGGTCCCCCGCACAGCCCCCCAGCCTGGGCAGACTAGGGCAGTCGGGCTAAGGCCTCCGGACTAACAGCATAACGGGGGGACTGAGCAGTTTCCTCAGGAGACCAGAGGAGAAGCCTTGGCAACCACCCCCTCCACATGAACTAAGGCAGCCGGGCCCGGGCCAGGCTGAGGGGCAGGCACGGGGGTCATACTGTCCTCTTTCATCCGTCTCCAGCACTCCATCCACACGCCTGTCACCTTGATTCCGGCCCGCACGACCTGCCCCCCAGCCTGCTGCCTCAGCTTCCTCCCTGGCCTCCACTGCCATCCTCCCAGGCCCAAAACTCCTCAGTGGCTCCCACTGCCTGAAATATGAGGGCCCAGCCGCCTGGGCCTTGAGATCCAGGACCGTCCAAACTGAATTCAGCCGGCTCCGGGCCTTGTCCCCTAGAACTCCCAGAGAGGCCCCCAGTGCTCCCAGGATCCAAGCAGACTTGCCCATCCCCACCCTCCTGCCTCTAACCTTTGCCCCACCACCCCTGTATCTGGAACACCCTGTTCTCTGTCTCCACCTGTTACAACAGATGACACTCCACTGACAAAGCCCCCTGACCTTCTTGGACTGGGGCAGGGGCTTCCTCGGCTGGGGCACCGGCTCCTCCCCCACCCAGCCCACCCACACCCTCCGCTAGGCAGCACGCTTCCTGAGGGCGAGGTCTGTGTCGGACTCACCTGACCGCACAGCCCAGGAACTCAGGGGAAGCTGCCCACGGCTACCGGATACCTTGCTCCCTTTACCTCTATTCTCCCACGTGGTCCCCAAGATAGCCCTCTGAGGAATTTTCCTCACCCCTTCCCAAATGAGGAAAAGGGATCAGCCCGGTGACAACCTGAGCCATACCTGAAGACCCACCCAAGCCAAGCCGGACAGAGGAACACAGTCACCCACCACAGACCCACCCATTGTCACCCCCCCCCATCCGAGAGAGGTCACCGGCCTCCCCTTCCACCTGGCCGAGCTCCAGCTTACAGACCCTCTAACTCATTATCACTCTCCCCCTGGGGGGCAAGAGGGGCCAATTTTCTTCCCATGGCACTGGCGATGTCCCAAAGGAAAGAGGGGAGGCATCCGGGCCACAGCGATGATGGGACCCCCAAAGCTGGGCCCCAGTGCCCTCTCCCTCCTGAGAAACCCACTGAAAGGGGCCCTGGACCCCCACTGGCCCACCTTGAGGAACTCGAGGAAGGCGGGCTTGGTGAGACAGGCCTTCTTGATGATGGACATGGCGTTGGTGAAGTTGTTCACGTAGTCGCTGTACACGTCCAGCACCATGGACTTGGAGAACTGGAACGGACCCGGGGTGGGGAGGGAGGGTGGCTAGCACCACCACCCTCGGTACTGGCTACCCGGACGGACGGTCACAACCAACCTTGAGGTCAGGAAACCTGTCACCCCACTGAGGGGAAGAAACCAGGCTCCGAGAGCTGGAGAGATGCCCGCGGTCCCAGGGAGGAAGAGGTGGTGCCAAGAGACCAGGGATTCTCCTGCCGCCCCCCCCCCCCCAAGCTGAGCAGCCCTGGAAGGTGAAGGGAGGAGAAGGGACGGGGGTGGGGGCAGGCCTGATGCCACCCTCTCCGTGCCCTTCCTCACCACCCCCAGGAAATAGCATGCCCTGGCCCTCCAGCCACGAGGACGGCACTCCTGTCCACACGGCCCAGGGCATCAGATCTGTTGAGTGCCGGGATTTTCAAAACAATATTTTTTTTTTCTTTTAGGAGAACACAATTACCTACAACAGATCAAAGTGGCGTTCCACCGACTTGAACCCCCACCGCCCCATGAATCGCTCTGGGGCTCACGGACTTCACTTTGAGAAACCAAGAGCCCCCCTCAGCTGGGGACTCGAGACCAGACAGAGCCCTGGAGCTGCCCGAGGTGACAAAACTGAGCTGGGACTGGCCAGGCCGCCTGGAGTGCGGTCCAGTGTGCCCGCCCGATGCCCCGCGGTGTCCTCTGGGGGCCAAGGCCACGGTCTGTGCGAGCAGCGTGGATGGTGGGCACCCCAGGAGCACTCGGCAGGAAGCCACAGACCGTCCGGTGACCGCCCACGGTGTCCGGCCTCCTGAAGGTGCTGCCACCAGGCAGGGCCAGGACAGCGTGCGGGCTTCACCGGTACCACAGCCGCAGACACCTCCAAGGACCTACTTGAAGGTGTCGTGGCCACCCTGGCTGGGGCCAGGCGGACCTGGGCCCTGCAACCCCCGGACCCTGCCTGCTTGGACAGGTGACCAGGGGACGGCAGAAAGCCAGCCAGGATGGCATCCAGGTGAGTGCGGCAGTTTGTACCTGAGAGTCTGGGGGTACGTACTGAAGCCACAAAGAGGTCCCCGATCTTCTCGGTCGCATCCCACTCAGCCACGCGGGAGGACAGGGCTATCTGGAACATGGAGTGGCAGTGTAGGATCTCCTTCACGCGGAAGAACACCGCCTGGCACTTGCGGGCGCTCAGCACCTTGGGCTCCATCTCCATCAGGGGGTTGCGGTAATCCTGCAGGGCCGGGGCGGTGAGTACCCCAAAACCAGGCCACAGCCCCTTCACCCACCTGCCCTTCGGGCAACACGGACAAGGCCCAGAAGAACTCAGCAGGCCATGGGTAGACCTTCCCTCACTCCTCGTCCTTCTGGAAGGATCTCCATGAATGTAACATGCCTGGCCCCTCTTTGCCTACCCACAACCCACCGCACCCCTTGACTTGGGTGTGAAGCAGGGTTGGGAGGAAGACGCTCTCGAGGAGCCCGATGGAGGCAAGGCCCCAAGGCCCCGGCTGGCCCTGTCCAGCTCTGCCAATGACTGAGCCAGTCCCCCGACTGGAGAGGTGGCCTAGCTCCCTTGGCCCCCAGACCCAGAGCCACACTCCAACCCACTGATCAGGAACACAGTGATATTTCCATCTCCCTCTGCCTGACGCCTGGGCTCCCCTTCTGTGGATCCAAACTCAGGAGGGGAGGAGAAGGGTGTCGTGAACATCCCATGACCCCAACAACTGCCTTCCCTGGTGGCCTCTCTCGAAGCCACAGCATCCCAGGGGATTCAGCACATCAGGAGTGCTGACTACTGACCAGGTTGACACATTAGTTGACATGGCAACGCCTGGGCATCCTGACGGCCAGAGAGAGGGTGCATCCACTCCAGCCTCCAGGGCGCCCCAGGAGGATGGGAGACACAACCCTGCCCCAAGGCTCCTGGAAGGACGAAGAAGGCATGGTGCCCTCCACCCTACGGGGCACGCCTCACTTCACAGACCCTCAACTTTGCTTCCGAAATGCAGTCCCCCTGTGAACATCGAGGCGTCAGGAATTCCTGCTGCCCCCATAAAAGTGCTGGCCTGTGGCCCCTTCCCCTTAAAACTGTCCCCAGCCCCCCAACACTCCTCATAAAGTGTCCCTCTGGGGTCCTCCCTGCTGTCTCCCCAGAGGCCCCTGGAGTCGCACCTGGAGTACCCGCTTCAAAGACTCCACGTAGCTGCCTTCGCTCTGCACGATGGAGCCCAGGATGTGCCTCCGGAGCACCTGCTCAGGCCAGAAAGCGCAGTCAGCGCCTGCACCTGCCGCTGCACGGGCTGAGCCCCGGGCGTGTGCAGAGTCTGGTGTGGCGGGAAGAGTCTCGGCATCAGAGCCCACCCCGGGGACCAATGGGGGCTGCAGGCGCACATTTCCCTGCAGAGCCCAGACTGCGGATGGGGGTGTGGGTGCTGGGGCTCGAGCCCCCCGCCACGCCTCTGCTCACATACATCCAGGCAAAGGGAATCACCACCTCTCCTTCACGGGGCTCAGGCAGCCCCCCATCCCTGGACAACTTGAGTAGAAAATTATTAGATGGAATAGAGATCTCCGCTCCCGCTCCTCATAGATCCCACCCCCCGCCAATCCCTCTCCCACAGGCAGGCTGCTGGGTGCCCTCCCACCCCCCGAGGGGGACCCACTGCAGGCCAAACATCCCGTCCCTCCCCGCCCCATCCCACCGGCCCCTTCTCTCCTCGGCCTAAGTCAACACACCCTCAGGCGCAGCCTGACCAGCCCCAGTCCAGCAGCCCTCGCCTGGTGGGCAGCACAGAGGGGGCAGGGGCAACTCTGCTGCTCAGTGGGATCGCGTGGCATCTTTAAAACTCCCGTCACCCAGCCGCCACCCCACACATTCTGATGGAGTCGGTATGGGGCACTACCCAGGTAGCAGGGTTTTTAGAGCATCCCAGGTGATTCCACTGTGCCCCAAAGCCCGGACAGAGCTCATGAAAGGTGTCGTGGGAGAGGTGTCTGAGGCTGGAGCCTGTCCACCTTGGGCCGTAGCCAGGAGGGTGACCAACCCTGGCGGTGCCCGACAGTCGTCCTGAGCAGCAATCCAGGTCCCCACTGCCGCCATCTCCCCTGCACCTCCAGGACACCTCCGTCCTGCCTCTGGCATGCCCTTCTCAGCAATTCCCACTGTGCCCCAGGCCCGACCACAGCCCACACAGCCCCATGGCTGTGGGATGGGCCAGGCCACTGTCCTTCTGGCTATCCCACAGGTGGATGCGTTGTCAACGATCCCCAGGCACCCAAGCTATTCCCAGAGCAGAGTTCCCGACCTCAGCACCCTGACACATGGGGCCAGGTGATTCTCAGTTGTGGGGCTTGTCCTGTGCACTCTAAGACATTTAGCCACATCCCTGGCCCCTACCCACTAGGTTCCAGTACCACCTCCAGTAGTGACAGCCATAAACATCACCAGACATGGCCAAATGCCCCAGGGGGTAAAATCGCCCCGATTGAGAGCCACTGGTCAGGACTAACTAATATTGCCTGACCAGGAAACCAAGAGGTTCCTGAGGAGAGAGGCCCGGCCAATGCCAGGAAGAGGAGCCCTGGATTGTGAGCCCGAAGTCTGGGCTCACACCCAGCTCCAACCACTCTGACAGGCATTTGCTGCCCCGGGGGCGAGGGTCACCATCTCAGTGCCCAGGGGCGACGGTCACCATCTCAGTGCCTGGGGCAGGACTGGCCAGGCAGCTAACAGACATGAAGGAAGCAGGCAGATGGACTCCCGAGACATGGGATGTGGCCACATGTCATCTCCCTGATTTTCTAAAGAGGTCAAACATCAGGATTTTCTGCCAGCCACAAGGGGGGCAAATCCCTTCTTGGTGCTTGCTGCCCTGACATGACTTGCTTGGCATCCCCACACCCAAGAAAAGTCAGGGGTCTCTCCCCCTGTTTCATGGCTGGGACAGCCAACCTGACACGTCCAGAGCAAGGCCACCCGGTCCTGGTCCCAGAGTGACACTGTGGGGAAAGGGAGGCATCGCCCCAAGGCCCCCAATGGCTGGGAGAAGCCCATGGATGGAGGGCAGGCTGGCCTCTCCAAGTCTCCCAAGCTGGATTAGCTTAATGCTCCTCAGCCCTTCTGTCACAGCAGCCCCTTCCTGCGAACCTCCATGTGAAACGGTTAAGCGGGAGTACGCTGGTCCCCCTGGGGTGGGAAGCAAGCACTCCAAATGCTTGGGGACCCACCACCCCCGGGACAATGGCATGGCACCTGTGGGGTCCAGTCTGGAAATTTGTGCAGCCAGTGAGGAGACAAGAAGCTGGGGCTCCACTGGGAGCCCCTGCTCATCACTTCCCCTTCCAGACCCAGACTCGCGGGGCCCCCAACCACCCCTTCCCTTGAAGACCCCCACCACCTGGCTCCCCCCGCAGACCTGCTGAGGGCTCAGACCATCCGGCATGGGGCCCAGCTCCGGGGCCGGGGGCTTGATGTCCGTAACGCTGACCTCCAAGAGCCCCATGTCCTCCTCCTCTGAGTCACCTGGAAAGTCAGATGGGCCAGTGACACATGCGAAGTGAGGATAACATACCCTGCTCAGCCCCCCAGGAGTTGGGAACCACCCTGGGCCAGGGTCCCGGGGCCACAGAGGGTCACTCGCTGCTGTGCTCTGCTAGATTCGTCTGGCCAGGAATAAAGGAGTGAGCAGGGGAGCACAAAGCAGCACGCCTCGGGGCTCCAGCTCTCAGCAGGGACTCTGCCAGAAGTCACTGTCCCCGCTCAGACCCGCCCGCTTCTGGCCTGGTGCAAGCCAGGCCGCCCATGTCTCCATCACTAGGCACTAAAAATAGTTTTCTTCTGGATGCCCCAAAGGGGGAAGAAAGTAAGTCCCAAGAAGAACGGGACTATTTAGCTATGTTTTCGTCCTTTCAACAACAACAACAAAAACAAAAAAAAAAATGCAGAAAGACCCAAAGGGAAAAAGTTCAACTGGACCGTGCAGACATGAGTGGGGGCAGCTGTCGGACAGAGGGCAGGAGACAGAGCCTCGGGAGGAGAGAAAGAGGGAGGTCAGGCAGAGTGCAGGGATCTGGCCTTGGACAGCTCTGCCCCCACAAGAGAGACACAGGCACAAGGAGACGGGACCCGAGCTGCTCTGGCTCTGAAACCCAGGGGTGGCCGCGGGCAGCAGGGCGCTGCAGGGAAGCCGGGAAGAAGGAGGTGGCAGTGACCCTGGAGCCGGGAGCCGAGGGAGCAGGGACACCCAAGCAGGCCCTTACCTGAACAGGAAACAGAAGACGAGGAAGAGGAGGGACAGCGGACCACAGTGTGGGGGTGGGGGTGGTGAAGGCCCTCCTGCCTGGCCCACATGGTACCCCGGGCATCACTCTGCACCCACCCCAGCCGCCGGCCCCACAGCTTCCTCTTCCCCCACTCGCCACTGGGTAACATTCTTGGCCAGCGATCTGAGCCCTGCCATGGCTATTAATAACGCCTCTGGTGGGAGGGTCACTTTAGGCAAGGCTCTGGGCTGGCGGGCGGAGTGGGGAGGGCTTAGGGAGAGCCTGCTGCCAGCCTGGCCAGTCTGGGGGTGGGGATGGTGACCGGGAACAGCTCCCAGCCAACCAGCCTGTCCACCCTGTCCTTCCTCCAGGCCACTCCACCAAGTCTGGAAGGGCTCCCTGGCCTGTCCCCTCCGTCGTCAGGGGCCAGGGCTCCCCCAAAAGGTTCCGTGCTGCATCAAGTGCATGCAGTGGTGGAGCTGAACCCATTTCACAGATGAGAAACCGGCTCCTCTGAGAAGGGGAAGAACTGCACAAGGTCGTGTAACCAGGAGGCCGTGAAGCCAGGATCTGAACCCACACCGGCGAGATGCCATCCTAGCACCGAACACCTCCACTCAGTGACTGCCCACTGAGAATGACATCAGCCACACCGGAGCCAGGAGTTCTTTCCACGCACAGCCTCGGTCATTCTCACCATGGCCACCGAGACAGATGCCATAGTAGCTCCGTTGTACAGAAGAGAAAATGGAGGCACAGAGAAGGGAAAGCACCTAACTTTTCAAGAGGGTACAGAGTCTCAAAGTTCTCCCTGGCTTGAATATCTGTGCTGGCTGGCCTGGCTCCAATCTCTCACGCCCACACCTCTCTCCAGCCACATGGAGCCTCTGCCATCCTTTCTACGCCTGTGTGTCCCCAGGCGGGTCACTGAACCTCTCTGTGCCTGTTTGCTCATCTCAACATGGGAACAGGACAGCCCTGTGGACTGTCTGGTGTCTGTAAGGATTAAGCAAGGAACTGTCAGGATCGTAAGAGAGCGCCCAGGACACGGTAAATACTCAATAAATGTTGACTATTGCGAAAATCGTTTCTTGAACGTCTCCTACTGCCCCGCTCCAGGGCCTTTGCACATGCTGGCTCCTCTGCCCAGAGCTCCCGTTCCCTGCCCCACTCCCCGCTGCCTCACTGACCTGGGTCTCGTTCCCTCCTGCTCCCAGCCCTTCCCTGACCACTCCTCTGCATCGTGCTCCTCCAGGCCCCTGCCCCCACTCCCCACCACTGCTTGTCAGCCTCTGTGGTCACTTCCTGTTTCTGTGAGCCGGGAACTCCCGGAGGAAATGCTGCTTCGTTCATCCCGGTGGCCCTGTACCCAGCACAAGGTACAGCACTTGGGGGGTGTTCAGTAAATACTGGCTGACGGACAGACGGGCGATGGACAAAGGGAAGAGCGGGGGCGTTCAAGGGGGCGTTCAAAGATGAGGCCAGGTGAGGAGGAGGCAGGAGGCCAAGTTTGCCGGGACAGAGACCAAGGGCAGGGACGCTCAAGGGAGAGGCCCCACCTCCCCCAGAAAGAGGTGGGTTGTACCTGCCAGAGGGTGGGAAACTGGCTGGGACCAGCCAGGATATTTGGGGGTCAGTCCCCAACCTGCACTACCAGGGGATCCCAGACCCCAAGTGGCTTTGCCCACCCGTCCCTGCTGCCACTGAGCTGAGCCCGAGCCTCCTGCCAGCCCGGCCCACGGCACCTCACCGAGAGCATCTTTCCTGTGCAGAAAGGACACTTTGCGCATGACAGCGATCCTTGTCTTCTCCAGCCCATCCTTAGTCCCGCTCTTCGCAGCCTTCATGAGCTGGGTCATCTGAGCAAAGGCAGAGGGCTCATCAGAGAAGCTGAGGGAGGCCCCAGGATGCCTGCCACCAAGGGCCACCAGCCCCACCCAGGCCTCCCAGCTGGAGCTGCACACATCAAGACCCCGGGGCCCATTCACTTCCAGGGAGGTGGCAGCAGAGACCAAGAGGGACGGCTAGGCAGTGGCACCTGGGACATCCCGGGACAAGGTGAGAAGGGGCATTCGTTCCCCGGGGGATCACCCTGGAGGAACCCTCTTCATCGGCAAGAAGGGGTCTTAACCCGATTGTCTCCCTTTGGGGAAAGACTCGAGGCCTGGACTGCCAGGCCTGGGTTCAGATCCCAGCCGTACCTCTCGGGACAAGTCACTTACTTAACCTGACTGAGCCTCAGTTTCCTTACTGAGATGTGCCAGGGTCTGTGAAGACTAACAGACGGAATCCAGGGAAGCATACTGAACAGTAAAATGACCTGTGCACGTATCCGTGGTTACTTCAGGGGACGTGAGCGCATACCCCCATCCCCTCTGCCAAACCCAAGTGAGGAATCCCTCCCTTGCCTCCCCAAACAGCCAAGTTTCTTACTGAGCCTAGGCCCGGGAAAGCAGGGGAAGGCTGAAGCGGCCACAGAGCAGAGCGCAGCTTCCCCTGTGCGGGGAGGGACCCGTGGACACCATGCAGCAAGCTAAGCAGAATGGCAGGCATGCCCAGGAAGGGGAAGCCGGTGCCCTGAGCTCTGGAGGAGCCCAGGGCCTGCACACAGAGCGGCTGTCCCCTAAGTCATTCCTGCACCCCTCAGCCCTCAGCCCCCAGCCCCCAGCCCTGGGAATCTTCCCCAACAGAACTTCCCCTGAAAGAACTTCCTACAATGATGGAAATACCCACTGGGGGTCCACCAGCCGCAAGTAACTCCTAGTACAACTGAGGACCCAAAGTCCTGATTATATTCCACTGTAATTGATTTACATTTAAATAGCCATGTGGCTGTCATAACAGCCAGTGCGGTTCTCAGAACACTCTCTCCTCCCTGAGGCTCTCTCCTGAAGGCAGGGAGCATGCCTCTGGGGGGCTCCAGTCTCTGCTCTCACTATCACCTTCCTCCAAACAAGGCCCTGGTCCCTGCTCCCCGCACTCCTTGGGCCTCTGGCTTGCAAAGAACCCACTGGGTGCTGGGCCTGGGGCATAGGGTGGCTTTTCAGGAACAATGCTGACTTTCTGGAAACAACCAGCAGGGGAAGGGGAAGTCCCCTGGGGCTCCCTGCATCTAAATGGCACAATTCTTCAGTAGTGATTCTTGGCCTCTTGGGATGGGTATTGGGGGGTCATAAACCTCCCTGATAATCTAAGGGGAAGGACAGATGACGACCCCAGAAACTGCACAAAGATGCTCATCCTCCTCTGGGGGAATGGTGGGGGGGGGGGGTCCACAACCTCCAGATTAGAAACCTCTGCTCTGAGCTCGGTTTCTCCCTGGCAGAAAGCCAAGGCAGGAAGCTCCCCTACAAACTCCCAAAGCGGTCTTCTCTTGGCATTTTCCTGGGCAAAAAAGAGCAACAAATGAATACCCCGGAAGATGTCCCTGAGTCAACCTGCTGCGTCCGCCCATCTTCACCGTGCAGGGGCCGGGCCAGGGATCCGAGTCCAGGGTCCCAGCCCGGGCGAGAAGCCCGGTGAGAGACTCTGCCCTTCCCATGCTCCCCGCTCCTCTCCAGGCCTTGGCCTTCTGAGAAGTGAAGCCCGCCCCCCTCGGGTCACAGGCCCCCCTGTGGCACATCTATATAAGGGCCCTGCAAACTATAAAGTGTCTGTCCCCCTCCTCCTGGGAGGTCTTGGGTTCCGACGGAATGGACAGTGGCCCAGGATGGAGTCCACTCAGCTTGGGCATGCAGAGACCCCGGTTTGAGTCCCAGCTCTAGCGCTGCGACTACCAGCCTGCTGATTCACTCACCGCCTCACTGATGCCAAATGACAGCAGTACAACAGCTGCCTCCCTGGGTGCCCTGGGGACAAAACAGTCAGGTGCACAGATAACAGGGGCCACCATCCACCGAGCGCAGCATGAGCACCTTACAGCTCTGAGCTCACCTAACCCTTCCTTCCATCCAGCCTGGGGGCTGGTACTGTTAATGCCCCCATTTCACAGGTGAGGAAACCAAGGCTCAGAGAGGTCAAGAGGCCTGCCCAGGACCACACAGAGAGGAAGTGGTGGGACTGGGATTCAAAGCCAGGCCTGCAGGCCTTCAAAGCCCATAGCACATAGTAGGTGCTCGATTAAGGGAAGCCCCTGCTGTTGATATCATGATCCAGAAGTCTGAGTCCCATCTGAGAAGAAGGTGCTGTGATTTCTCCTACAGATTTCCTTAGCCTGGATCTCTCTGAACAGCTCAGAGGGGCAGGAACACCCAGCGTCACTCAATGATGCTCACATTTTCCAGAGTGTAACTCTCACCCACCACCGGAGTTATCAAATTTGCAGATGCCTGGGCATTAGTCCAGACCTCCAGAATCAGCATCTCTGGGGATGAAGCTCAGCAGTCAGCATGCCCCAAAGCACCCCGGTGATGCCGAAGGCCCTAGAGCGTGCAGACCCACCCAGGAATTCTGGCAGACCGCTAAGGTTTCGCTCAGAGAGAGAGAGGCAAGAACGTGGAAAGGAGCGTGCCCGTCCCGGCATGGATGTGAGACGCGGCCAGGCTCCCGTGCCGGGGCAGGCGCCAGGGGCTCGGGCCCCCCTCTGCAGGGCCCCGGCCAGGACATGGGGGGACAGACAGACAGTACCTTACAGTCGTACTTGTGCTTCAGCGCCTGCATGTCTCTCCCCCCAGCTCTTAAAGCCAAGATGTCTCTCTTAGTCCTGGCGCATCTCTCCTTTAGCCTAGTCAGGTCTGGAGAAAGCTGGAGCCCCCAAGCAGCCAGGCAGAAGGAGAGCAGGTGCGAGGAGCAGGTGGGACGGGAGGAGACAAACGGGACAACAGAGGAGAAAGGAGACCAGGTGAGGTGGGAGGTGGGGCATGGGGAGGGCTCCCGCTGGGCACCAGCTCTGGCAGTGTCCCACCCCAGCACACGGGCAGCGGGGACTGGGTCTTGGCTGCTGGGAGGACAGGAGAAGGGGACCAGCCAGGCCCCCCTCAGGGAAGGGGGACAGCGCTTGGAAGATAAGGACTGCGTCTCAGGCATCCCCTCATCCCAGGGGCCAGTGTGGGGCTGGTGACATAGGAGACTCTCGGCAAATCTGTGAGATTGGATGGGTGGCAGGGGGATGGATGGGCAAATGCATAGGAAGAAGGGTGATTATATAAAGGGATGGTTGGACAGACAGATGGACAATAGAGGGATGGGTGGATGGATGGATGGATGGATGGATGGACGGACGGACGGATAAATGGATGCGTGAGCAAATGGATAAACTTAGCTGGATGACCGCAGAGCTGGGTAAATGGATGGGCAGGTGAACAGTAAGATGAATGACTAAAAACACAGCGGGACTGGTGGATGGATGGAAGCAATGCTGTGCTGGTAAATATTTAACATTGTGCTTCTCCAGGAGAAAGAGCCCTGCTTTGTAGTATTTCCACAGTGTGACTACTCTTACCATGGCAAATTTCACACTACCAGTGTGACGCCACTGAATGTGGAGTTGGAAAGAGTGTACAATTGGTTCCTACATCTTGCAAGCTAGGAAGAGCTGGCTCTGGCACATCACTGGAGGAAGGAACGGGTTAATAGAGGGAGGGAACGCAGGTGGGCAACTGGATGGAAGGATGGTGGCTGACGAGCTTCCGTACTATCTGGGAAAATGGATTTATGGAGACAAACAGATAGACATTCAAATGCATGAACTGTGTGAGCAATAGTGATATTTGGTAAAGCATACAGAAAACCAAGACAGTACTAATTCCAGAGTAGACAAGTAAAAGGACCAAGAGCATGAACTCTGGAGGCAGGCAGGCCTACATTCAAATCACCACCCCCCAGCTCACTAGCTGGAAAAGTATCTTTACCTCTTTAAGGGACACCCTCCTCACTGGTAAAGTGGCCAGAACCATAACTACTTCACGTAATTACTGAGAAGATTAGATGGGCAATACATGTATAGCCCAGGACTTAGTAAGTGCTCAAAAAGTGGAAGCTGTTATTACATACCCTACCTTACAAAGTATAAGTGTTCGGTATTTGTAATACCGGATAGTATGGTAGACAGGACGGATAGCTAGTCAGATAGATGGATGCATGGATGGATGGATGGATGGATACTTGGATGGATGGATGGATGTGTGGATGAATGGATGGATGGTTGGTTGGATGGATGGATGGATGGATGGATGGATGGATGGATAGACAGATACTTGGATGGATGGATAGATGGGTGGATGGGTGGATGGATAGATGGATGAATGGATAGATGGATGGATGAATGGAAGCATGCCTGCATGGACAGAAGGATGATGTATTTTCTTTCAAATCAGATGTGATATTGAGTTGCAGCTCTACCATGTACTGGCTGTGTCACTCTAACCGTATCATTTTGTCTCTCTAAGCTTCTGTCTTAGGTTCTCTGATCAATAAAATGACTTTTAATGCAAATAATACCAACCACTCTAGAATATTAGGAAAAATCATACGAACTGCTTTGTAAACTGTACCACGCTAAGCAGATGCTCACTACTATTAATGCAAAGAAATAGCAGAACGGGGGTCCTTCTGAGAGCAACTCAGACTCCCCAAAACCGTGAGAGTTTGGGGTTTATACTGAGTCCTGTTTCATCTGTAAATTGACACAATAAAATCATAAAGCCTCTGGCTTTGTACTGCCCCTCTGCCTCTCTCAGGATTAGAAGAGCCAGGATCAGAGGTCAACTACGGACTGGCCAGATCTGAGCAGGGGAGTGAGCAAGGCTGAGGTCAGAGCTGGCGTTTCTGTCCAATGCCCTGGCCAACTGGATCATGGTAACCTCAGTTATGAAGAGGTCACAGTGAGAAAAAGGAAAAGTCCAATGCAGCCCGTTCCACAACTGGGAAAAAAAAAAAAATCCCACTGACCATGGGTTGTAACCAGCAGGTACTTATTAACATAACAGGATCGGGCCCCTGCTTACATCTAGGTCAGGTGCTTCTGAGGAGGTCCCTCTGCAGACCCCTCAGTCACTTTCTTTGGCAAAAATCCACCTGCTGAGGGCTGACTTTCCAAGACCCCTGAAGGAGGGACTACACTAGTTCTCTTGCAGAGAACTTGCCCCCCGTCAGACTGAAGGATAGGGTCAAACACCACCAGATCTCTGCTGTCCAATGCCCCACAGCACGCACAAGACACAGCCAAGCAACAGTGGCCCCAAACCATGCAGCCACTGCAGTGCCAGGCACAGAAGCAAGTGGGCCCCAAGCAGCTCAGGAGGGAAGAGCACAGCGGACAAGGCTCAGTGGGGTGTCCAGGGCAGAGGTGGGTGCCAGAGGAAAGCTCCCCCCACCCCATCTCCCTGGGAGTCTGTTGTTCAGGGAACAGGCAGGCCTTGGCCCATGGCCAGAGAAAACGTCCTCATGGTTAGAAATTCCAAGAACCCTGCCACATGGTTTGCCTGCTGAGGAAGGGTCCAAAGCCCCTAGCTGGAGGGTCTGCAGGATAAGAGCTAACAGGCAGCCCCCAGAGACTCCTTCCCTGGGGCGCAGCCACAGTGAGGGCCAGCCCCACATTTCTCTTTATGGCCCCTTGCATCCCCTGGGGGTAAGGGCGAGCAGATGGCCAGCCTGACCCAAATCCTGAACCAGAGGCCCTGGGGGTGAGGCCCTGGTGTCTGCGATTTCCATCAGCTACCCTCATGATCCTGATGCCTACGCCAGCGTGACGACCAGCACTGGGGAGCCCAAATTCAGCATCTCCCTGCCTCCTGCCCTCTGAGAGACGTCCATGGTTCCCTCCAGGTCCCCAGCAAGAAGGCAAGGGGCTGGCAAAGCCGCCGCGGGGTTTAAGGAGGGACTGCCAGAGGCTGAGAACAAGGGCCAGTCCGGACCTCGAGCACCTCCTGCTCACAGTATCCCGAACCAAGCCAAGGGGCACGAGTCCGGCCTTCATCTTGGGAGGCTCCCCAGGGCCATGCTGGATTCATAACCAGAGCCCTTTCTCCCCTAAGGCAGTACACGCTACCCCTTCCCAGGACAGCAGAGGAACAGGACTATTCTTGAGCTTTTGCCTGGGCCATTACTCCAGCCTGGGACGCCTTTCCCAGCCCCTCTGGCTTCTGCGCCAGAGACGCCCCCCCTCTGACTTGCCCTATTAGATCCCACCCGTGCCAGGCATGTGGCCGTAGATACTTGGGCTCGTGTTTACAGAAAGGCATTTTGGGCTTCATTTTTGACAAATTGCTTCATATTTGATATCTCCTCCTAGACCATAATGGTTGGCCAATTGGGTTGGGTCTTCCTGTTCCAGTGCACCCCTGCCCACACCCTCAGAAATTACTGGGCACACAGTAGGTATCATAGACGCTTAACTTTATCCCAGCAAGACATCAAGGCCATTTTCTGTGGCCCAGCCTATGGAGCCCCAGCCACAAGACTGGGTTCAAGAGAGACGTGCTCAACTCCCAGGCTTCTCGGGAACTTGAGAAGCCCAGCCTGTGCTGAGGAAAGTCTATCTGACGACTCTAAATGTGGGTGCTGCTCTGGCCAGCATCCCCCCTCCAGAGGCGATCCCCAAACTCAGAAAGGTACAGGAGGCACTAGGCAAGACTCAGAGGTGCCCATAACCCCAGCCTTGTCCTGGGGCCCCAGCCTTCTCCCTGCACCACCTTTGGGTGTCTGCCTGTCAGTGTCTTTTCAAAAGGAGGCTGATGGGACCCAATCACCTCTGGTGGGGCAGGGCCTGCCTGTAAGAAGCTGTTCCCATTAAACCCCAAATCGCTAGAATCTGCTTTCTGGTGGCTTCTCTAGAACAAATGGGAGGAGCAGGCTGTCTCAGGAGGAAACAGACAATCCATCCTCCTCTCAGCTCCCATGGCTCCCTCCATGAAACCAGCAGAATGAACCCTGTTCCAGGCAGAAACCAGTGCATGAATGTCATTTTAAAAGACCTTGGAAAGAGGCCTTCTGGGCAACTGTGTCCAAACCACAGCAGCACCGCCCCCCTCCCGCTCACTTCCCCAGGGCAGAAGACTATATGGTTCTAGGACTGGTCCCAGAATGCATCCTGGAAGGCAGGGAGACCTAGCTGACTTGATCTAAGTGCCAACTCTAATCAGTTGGCTGGGCTACCTGAAGCCTGTGCTGACGATGACTCTGCAGCCAGATCTGAGCCCATGAGCATCATGGTCCCTTGCCGGGTCCGCCATGGGAATGGGGTGGGGGAGCCCCTGTGCCAGGTATTAACCATGCCCATTCCAGGTTGACAGCTCTCCATGGTCAAACAGCAATGCTGGTGGATCATTTCCTATTTTCGGAATACCTGGGCCACCTCCTCGCTCACTGTACATTCCTGGGGGTCACTAATTGGATACAAATCTGAGGCCTGGCCCTCACCACCCTCCTTACCCAATTCCCCGGGGGGTTGCAGTGCCCTGGCTGGGGTGACAGATGCCTGCCCACTTACCTTGGGCTGGAAGGACACTCGGTGCTTGGCAGGCTCTGCCTCCGGCTTGATCTCCTCCCCCGAGTCCTCACTGTAGCTCTCAAACTCACTGGAGCTCCAGCCTAGGTCCTCCGCCTCCCTGGGCCCTCCGTCCTGGTGCACATCCTCGTAGAGCAGGTTCCTCTCCAACCCTGAACGCCAAGGGACAGGGCGGTGAGTGGAGGCCCCCGTGCCAAGCCCACCAGACCCGATTTCTGATCCAGGCAGGCAGGTGGGGGATGGGAGGTGGTCGCAGTTGGGCCCTGGGGCTCCACCTCCGCTTCCTCGTCCATAAAACAGAGGGGATGACCACACAATATCCACCTGGTAAGTGAGGAGGACACGATAAAATGTGGAAAGGCACAAGAAATGTGTCAGGCACACAAAGCCTCCTTAATCCCCTCCCACTACTCCTCAGTGTCACTCTTCTGGGATCTAAGTGCTCATCCTGGGCCTCCGGGAATGTTTTAGTGGGAAACAGAAGACCCAGAACCACGTCCTGACTCCGGCCCTTAGCTCCAGCCCCAGCATCCTCAGGGGCAAAACAGACATTGTCAGGAGCATTAAATGAGTGGGGGACCCCTCACCCCAAATCTGAGTTTCCCGTGCCAGTTCAGGATGGTCCAGTAGGGGGCGCGCCTGGCCCAGCGTCCAGGAGTGTTCCCTTGTCTTCCAAGGCCCCACAGGGGAAGTGAGGGACAAACAGCTGACAGTCCATTGGCCAGAAGGGACAGGACCCCCAAGGCCGGAGCACGCCCATGGTCCCCATCACATCTGGAGTAAGAGGCTGCTTCTCGGCGGGGGTGGAAAAGCCGTTGCCCAGGTAGGCCCGGCTCCACCCCAGAGACCTTGGGCTTCTCCCATCTCTCTGGGCTGCACTTCCTGGCCTGTCACCTGAAGAACTGAACTGCAGGCCCCACAAAAGGGAGGCCAGACCCCCAAAAGTGCATGAAGATGAACATGCTTTTGTCAATGCACGAGAAATATGGTACAAAGGGTTAAAAAAAAATCTGCTCAGAACAGGGAGCTTTGGTTACTGGAGGGAGACCTCTGTGCAAGATGGTGATAATAATAAGCCACAAGGTCAAGTAAATAAAATATGAACCGAAAGCTCTAGCAAAGAGCCTAGCACATGGCAGACGCTCAGCAAAGAGCAGCTGGTCCTTGCTCATGGGGGCTCTGGGAGGGCCCGGGTGTCACCCCACTGACCCGGGGCCCCCACCTCCACTCCACACGAGAGCCAGGGAGTGGGGGCTCTGGGAGATTGTCACCCAAAGAACAAACAGACACACTGAGGCTTAGCTGGGGACTCGGGTCTCAGGATGAGGAAGGAGCATAAGGTTATTTTTAAGCAAAAGATAATAGTGACTAATATCTCCAGGGACTGGAGCAGCTGGTGACCAGGCTGTGACCTTTACAAGGCTGGGCTGATTGTCTTATTACTACAGTGGAGGCCCCATGACCCATGAGCAAAGGGGCAGAGCCCAGTTCTTGGGGGTCCCTCTGAGCAGCCTCTCGAATGCCTACCTCGACACACCTCCAGGAGCCCCAGCCTCCCACCCACCTACACCTCCAGTGTGTGAGGTCTCCCGCTGGATTTTTTTTTTTTAAGATTTATTTACTTATTTATTTAACAGAGAGAGAGAGAGAGAGAGAGCACAAGTAGGCAAAGCGGCAGACAGAGGTAGAGGGAGAAGCAGGCTCTCCACTGAGCAGGGAGCCGGATGTGGGGCTCGATCCCAGGACCCTGGGATCACGACCTGAGCGGAAGGCAGAAGGCAGCCGCTTAACCTACTGAGCCACCCAGGCGCCCTATCCCGCTGGATTCTTAAGATTGGTCAGCAGGGGGCAAGTAATCACCTCCTCATTAGAAAGACAAGAGAACAGGGGCCTGGGGAAGACTCCTGGATTGCCCAGGGTCAGAGAGAGCAGGGAGAAAGGGCTGCAGACTCCTAGGCCAGGCTCCCTCCATCCACCACACTGCCTTCCACTGAGGCCTGCCAACCCCACCATCTCCCGGGCTCATTTAGAAATACACTCTCCAGGGGCACCTGGGTAGCTCCGTTGGTTAAGCAACTGACTCTTGGCTTTGGCTCAGGTCATGATCTCAAGAGTCCTGAGATCAAGCCGCACGACGGGCTCCGCACTCAAGGCAGAGTCTGCTTGTCCCTCTCCCTCCCCCTCTGCCCCACCCTGCCTTGCTTGTACAAGCGGATTCTCTCTAAAATGAATGAATGAATGAATGAATGAATGATGAATGAATAAATAAATAAATAAATAAATAAAAGAAATATTCTCTCCAGTGGAGAAAGTGTCACCAGATTCCTGAGCCTGGGCCAAATCCTCAGCCTGCAGGGGCCTCAGGCTTCACCAAGCTCTGTGCCCTAACCAATGGCAGAGCTGGGATCTGATGCCAGGGCTGTATGTGGGGCCTGCTCCTTGGCTCTTAACCTCTCTGAGAGCCCGCTGAGCCCTCATCTGTCCATTAAGGTCGGTGCTGGGTCCTGGCAGGTGTGATGCCAACAGCACCCGCGTTCCCTGTGCAGTGTACCCACTGAGGGCCAGCCCCAGCCTCATGGGACTCAACCCTCCCACAGCCCCGAGGGTCCTTGGTTTGAAGGCTCAGAGCTGACTCCCTGGCCACCTCCTTTTCACCACATTAGGGACAACTGCAGGATGGCATCTCGGTGTTCAGTGAAGACTGGAGCCAAGTGATGAGATGCTTGATTTGATTCAGGTGGGAAAAGAGCCCAACGGGCCGGAACAATGGCCTCCAACCCACTCAGATCTCTGAGATCTGGGGCCTTCCGACAAGACCCCACTGCCTCCCAGCGATGTCCCTTTCCCCTCCTCTGTCTGGATTCAAGTGAGCAACAAGCAGGGATGTTCCAAGCACCTCTGGGGCTTGCTGAAGGGATGGGCATATCGTCAGCCCACCTGTCCCTCTTCCTGGAAGAGTCAGGAGTGTGGCTCTGAGGGCACTGGGACCTTGTCATGTTGTCTGCATGTCTCTCCCATTGGACTGTGCACAGTCCAAGGATGGTGATGGCCGCCCCGTCAGACTAGAAGCTCCTCAAAAACAGGCCACCGTGATCTGCAGCTGGTGGCTTAACCTCTCTGATACCACCGTCACCTGGAGCCATAAGCCCTGTCCTGCAGACCTCAAGGGGTTGACTCAACAGTGGGAGCAAATATGCATCATCTGTCATAGGATGCCACCCAAAGCATCCTAGGGTAGGGGAGAGAGCAGCGAACTTGGAGTCAGAATGACCAGGTTCAAATCCCAGCTCCGCCTCTAGTTTCCTTGTCCGTACAGTGGGGCCAGGGTACCCCAGAGCGAAGTTTCTAAGCAGATTCTACTTACCCCACCCCACCCTGCCTCTCCCCTACAGCCACAGTCTTCCTGCCTCCCGGGCCCAGAGCCGGGCGCAGGCTTTCCCCAGTCCCCTCCGCGCCAGCGGTCAGGTTTAACAAGCTGTCCTTTTCCCCAGCAGCCCCGGGAAGCCCGGGCTGCCTCCCCGTTCTCCCCAGGCAGGAAATGGAGGCTCGGGGAGGTGAAACGACTAGCCCGAGCCCCCCGGCAGCCTGGGGGACCCCGCCCAGCCCCGGCCCGGCCTGGCCACGCCCCCAGCCGGCTCCAGCCGCTCCCAGGACGCCGGCGGTGGTTGGTGAAAGCCGGAGGGAGGGGCATGGCCGGGTGGGGCGGGGCAGCGAAATAGAAGGAGCAGACCCTCCCCGGGCCCCGCCCCCCCGCCCCCCCGCCCCCACGGGACCCCCCGAAGGCCGCAGGGAAGCGCGGAGGAGGCGTACCGGGTTGATGGGCATCCAGGTTCTCACACGGCACGTCGTCGTAAATCACATCTTCTTCCAGGGCGGGGAAAGTGAACCGGTCGACTGGGAGCGAGGGGAGACGACAGAAGCGCTCAGGAGGCTGTGGCGCCCGGGCGGAGGCGGCTGCCGGGCTGACAGCAGGACTGCACCAGCTGGCCGCTCCCTCCCGCCGCCCCGCTGCTGCTCGGCCAGCAGCCCGCGCGGCCCGGCCCCTCGGGAGCCCCTGCCGGCGGCCCTCCCAGGACTCGGTTCCACTGCCTCTCCCCGCCCCCCAGCCCTGAGAGGCATCCTCCCAGTGAGGACGGCAGACCCCCACCTGCCGCCCTGCCGCCCACAGGCCTGCCCATCTGGCTGATGCGCAGCTGCTCCGGGCACCTGCGGGGAGCAGGAAGCAGACCCAGCACCTGTGCCCGGGAGCATCTTCAGCGGTCCAAACCCTCAGGACTACCCAAAAGGAGCTACCTCCCAGTCCGAGTTGGACCCCAAAGCAGCCCTACTGATTACAGGGAAGGGGGGCAGGGGGGTGGCTTTGGAGAGTGGGGTTAAGCAGAGGGCCCCCAAAACGCAGCCAGCAGGGCCCTGACTGGTGAAAAATTCAACAAATGAACACATCCCTCTGCCAACATTTTGCTGGGCGGGCAGTAAGCAGGGCAGGGCGCCCAGTCTGGGCGCGCCCCCCCACCCCGCCGTTAGCAGCTACCAGGATGTGCAAGTTAAAGAGGTATCCCCTCAAAACCATGTCCCCAAGCTCTGTCCTCTTTAGGGGTGTGCCCCCCAACACAGAGCTAGGGTTTGGAAAACCAGTCCCCACCCTGATGCGAGTCTGTCTTCACCCCAGGTCTAAGAAGACATGGGACCAGATGGGCTCTGAAATCCCCACTGTGGTCCCAGGGCCCCAGAGCCATGGCAAGCCTCACCCTCAACCCCGTCTTCCACCCCCAGAGGGATCCTGCCTCCCACATGGCTCTGAGACCTGCTCACCTCTCTCCAGGTCCCTAGTTCTGGCCATCAGCCTCACTCTCCTGGACAGCCTCCTCCCTGGGCTGCAGCCCATCCCGCCTTGTCTTATAGCTTCACCCCCACCCCACAGCGTCTCTGGCTCTCACAGTTCCCTGTTGCCTTCGGGAAAGCATGGCTGCGAGGCCCAGAAGGAGCTGGGGACACAGCAGCCTCGCCTGGCCCCACTGACCCCTTGGGTGCTATCCTCCATCACACCACAGCTGCTGCTTCCCAGGGTGCCGGATGTGCCCTCTCCCCCGGGGGGCTGGGGCTCAGGCTCCTGCCCAGGCGCCCCTGCATGGATGCTCTTTTCCTGACCCCTGCTGCCTCCTCTCTGCCTTCAGGACTCATGGGTTCCCCTCACTCCCACCCCACGCCCCGCACGTGGCCTTCTGCAAGGTAACTGCTGGCCTATGTGGCTGGTTCTGCTCCTAGAAGGACCTCACCTTGAGCACTAAGGCACGCCACTGCCAGCCCATCTGCCCTGCTGTAGGAGCTTCTGAGTATTTGAGGAACAGATAAACGGTCAAATACATTATCAACTCCTGGACCATGGCTCTCATCAGGCAACAAACGGGGACAACTCCCAAGCATGGGCAGTGAAGATGACCCCATGACACATGCAAGCCCACAGCAGCCCTCTGGGCCTGAAGGAGGGGCTCTGAGGTTATCCCAGTGCCACGCTCCTGGGGTGGGGCTGGGGGGCACTTACTCCGGCGGGAGCTCTTCCGTTTCCAGCTGGAGCGCCGGACCCCGGAGGGAGCAGCATCCACCGCATCCCCGTTGCTCACCACTGGTGGCACCCTGCGGGTCAAGAAACAGCGTCAGTGAGCCAGCAGGGAGAGGGATGGTGCTGCTGAGCAGGGAGGGACAGGACAGCAGGCTCCACGAAGCCTCTGGCAGCCCCGCACCAGTGGGGCAGGGCATGTGAGGTGCAAGGGTGGGTGGAGGGCCAGGAGCCACTTGCCCCCGAAGCCCTGAGTCAGGAGAGCTGGGGGGGCCACATCTGGGCTGGCCTTGAGCAAGCCCCTTCCCCTCTCAGTCTCTCCATCTGTAGAAGGTACCAGAAGGCCACAGTGATGAGGATCAGGGGCCTTCCCTGCAAGGGCACCCATCCTTCTTCCAGGGCAGATTCAGTGGGCTCTCCATCTCCCATTCTCCCACTTGCAAAATGGGGGCAAGGGTTGGGGGACCCCTGCCCCCTGTGAGAAACAAGGTCATGCAAAGCTTCACTAGACCAAACATGGGAGGCAGAGCTTCATGCCCCCCCACACGTGAGGATGGGCTGGACCTACAGGCCCGCTTCCCCGGGGCAGAGACGCAAAGGGAAAACTAGCGAGGCGGCTCACACCAGCTCCACCAAGCGATCAAGTGAATTATCTGCAGCAGCAGCATACAGACATCCCACACTCTGGCAGGTTGGGCCACTCTCCTCCGCGTCACTGTAACCCCACACCCACAACCCCAGTCTGATCATGGGAAGAGGGCCAGACAACCCCAGACAGTCTGCAAACCCCTGCTTTTACTCCCCAACACTCCCAAGATCATGCAAAGCAAGGGAAGACTGCAAAACTGTCACCGAACGGGCTAAACAAAAGATCCCAGAACAGAAAAGGGTGTAAGAAGAAAAGCTGGTGGATGAGAAAGCCTGGATGGTAGTGTGCCCAGCCTGCTTTCTCGGTTTTGAGAAACGTTCCGTGGTCACGTGAGATGTGAACCATGGGGAAAACTGGCTGTCAGGTATACGCAAATCCTGACAACTTTTCTGTCCATCTAAAATTATTCCAGAATGAATGTTGATTTTTTTTAAGTCCAGCCTCAAAAAATCAAAGGCCACACCTGCCAGTCCAGAGGGGAGACACTTGTAATGGTCCAAGACAGCAGCCACTGCTGCCAAGAATTCTCTGGAACGTCCCAGCACCCGAGCCCCGGGAGGAGGGGGAGAGGCATCACCAGGATGGTGCAGGAAGCAGGGAAGGAGGAGGAGGTGGGGAGCACCTCCCATGAGCAGCTGAGACAACATGGATCCCGCATCCTCCCCAGACATAGGCGCTGGGCCAGAGGAACCTGCCCAAGATCACACTGCCGGAATGGCAGAGCCAGGCCGAGGAGCCAGCCTGCCTGGCCCCAGAGTGGCCTCCTCCGACCGCAGCTCAGGTGGCAGAGCACGGAGAGTGTCTGTGCTGGCCCCTGAGCCACGTGTGGCTACTGTGCACTTGGAATGTGACGTGTGGAAGTTCATTACGGGAACTCATGTGACTAAAGAACTTCATTTAATTTTCAAGAACCACCTGTGGCTAGTGGCCCCGTACATGAGTGCTGGTCTAGGGTCCCTACACCACTGGAGGAGCAAATCTCCGCCCACTAGAGACAGGGCGGGGCTAGAGCAGGAGGGCCTGGGGGGCTGAAGGGAGCCACCTGAGCTCACATCCCTAACAACAGCTTCCCTGGGCCCCCACCGCCGCAAGCCATGGACATCTTGAAGGTGATGAATCCAGCCGCTGAGACAGAACCAAGCCTTTCCAGCCCAAGTCGACATGAGCTCGGCAGTTGGGTTGGAAAGGGTCCCAACCACAGGCTCTCTTTGCTCTGATAGGTCACCCATGACGATCGGGGACCATTACAAAGCACCTGTTGCTTGCTGCCTGTTTTGCTTTGTATTTTCAGATTTCGAGTCACAGGAATGCATACGAGGCAGGTACTATTATCCTCATCCCACCAGTGGAGGAACAAAGACTCAGTTCTACTTCGCCAGAGTCGCTCACTCGGTGCAGCAGAAGGAGCTGGGACCTACGGCCCAGGCTGTCTGCCTACAAAGTTTGTCTTATTCCAGCCAGACCACCTGGAAGGAGGGAAGTGGCATTTAAATATTCAACTACATCACATATTTGCTGTGTCATAAGGCCACTGAACCTCGCTTGGCTATTCAGACATCCTTCTTTTTAAAGGGAAGGATAGAAATAGCACTGGGCATACACAAGTTCAAGTCTCTGTCCAAGAAAAATCCTAACAGCCAGCCCCAAGGCTGTGGTGCAGTTCAACCAGAGAACACCCGAGAAGGCCCTGGGTAAATTCTGAAGGTGACATCAAGAGGCAGTGAGTATTTTGGGGGGAGGTCAGGCAGCTTTAGAAGGGATCTGGAAATAATTTAGGACGTACTAAAAGCCAGGAGTGGCTGAAATATGAGCCTCCAGGCTAAGCATCACCAAAACACAGTGAAGTTAATTTGTTAATTTTATTTATGTAATTTAATTTTAAATAGCCACATGTGGCTAATGGCCACCATAAGAGGACAGTGTAGAGCTAAGCCACCTACACAATTAGAGAAGCTAGTCTGGGTCCTGGGCTGGGGAGTGGGAATCTTACAGCAGAGAGAAATCACCTTCATGCCTGCCCCCACTGCCTCCATGGCTGAGGCAAACAGACTGGGAGCGCCAAGGGCGGGAAAGGGCCAGTGCCAATGGGTGGACAGGTCTTCCCAGGCTCAGCTGGAGACCACCACCCACCTATGCCCTTCCCTTGGCTGGTACCTACTCTGGACCCTGTGCCATGCTGAATGCTTGAGAAAGGCCCTGTGAGCACAAGTGCATGTGTTACCGTGACCATTTTATAGATGAGAAAACAGAGGTCCAGAATAGGAAAGTGCCAGCAGGTGGCAGAGCTGCAATTTGCCTGCAAAGCCCTGCTCTGGACACCAGCTCCGTTGCACCTCCCCCGCCAGACTGCAGCAGGTGTCCTCCCGGCAGACAGACGAGAGGCTGGGGGTGCCTCCTCCTTGCCCCTTCCCACCGCGCAGCGAGGCCACCGCCCCACTCCACAGCAACCCAGAGGGCAGCCTCTCCCAGCTGCTGCCTGGCCACAATTCTCTCAGAGCAAACACTCCTTCGGGGGCCTCCCCAAAGGTTCCAGATAACCAAAGAGCCATAAAAAGCAGTAAGAGGCCATTTATCTCACGCTTATCTGAGCTTCCTGCACCTTCAGAGCCTCTCAGCTCATTCCTGAGAAAAAGGCCCGCCACTAAGATGACACCAGTCTCATAAGGTGAGCCCACTCCCCCGGAATGCAGAGGCAAGGAGCCAAGTCCGCGGAGAAGAGCAGAGAACAGGGAGTTCGCTGAAAGCTAGTGGGCGGGAGACAGAAGCAAGTACGCCCCCCAGCCCCCCAAGACCGGTGTCCACTGTCCACCAGACTGAGGTCAAGCACCCTAGAGGGCCACCATGCAGCTCCAAGCGCCTTCTGTGCCCACCTCCTCGCTCTCCAGGGAAAAGCCAGGGGCGAGAGGGGAGTGAGTGCCCTGTGACAGCAGGGACCTCTCCATCCTGGCTGCCCCGTTCCATGAGCCCCAGCACCCAGGGCCACACTCAGTGATGACTGATGCCCACCCCAGCCTATGTTAGATGAAAGCTCCACTCCAGAGAATGGCAGTACCCCCAGCCCTGCAGCTGGCTGGTCCAGCCCCCAGTTTCTCAGTGAATCTCTCTGGATGGCAGATTCCACAGGGTCCCTTTCCCAGGGGCTACACGGTGGGGAAGACCCCCCCCCAAACTCTAACAGCCTGAGGATTCCTGGCAGGCTGGGCTCGTGCCCCTGTGCACGTGCACCCGTACACCCTCATGCAAACACGGGGCATCCCAGGGCCTTTTCCAGGACAAGGTATGAAAAATGCAAAGGAGGCTGGGCGCCTGGGTGGCTCAGTTGGTTAAGCGACTGCCTTCGGCTCAGGTCATGATCCTGAAGTCCCTGGATCGAGTCCCGCATCGGGCTCCCTGCTCGACAGGGAGTCTGCTTCTCCCTTGACCCTCCCCCCTCTCATGTGCTCTCTCTCTCATTCTCTCTCTCTCTCTCAAATAAATAAAATCTTTAAAAAAAAAAATGCAAAGGAGGAAAGAATCCCACCTTTGAGGAAGAGAAAGGACCAGAATCAGGCCTGGACAGCATCCTCAGAGCATCACCCCTCCAGAAATCTACCACCACCCACCATTGCCACTATCCCTACATCCAAGAGACACAAAAGAAAGACAAAAATATGAAACCCTGATTAACCCCACTGCCAGATGTCTTTTCAGCCCTGGCCACTTTCCAGTTTACGTAACATGTGAAGGCTGGAAGGGCCTTAAAGATCGTCTGGTCAGATGGCTCAAAGCAGCTGCATCCGCCGTCACCCGGGAAGCTCCCAGCAGGTACCAGCCAGGGCCCCTGCCCCGCAATTCTGAGCTGGTGGTCTGGGAGGCCAGGCACCAGTGTCTCTAAACTCCCTGCTGCCTCCCCTGTGCGGCCAGGGTCAAGAGAACCAGGCTCAGGGATTGAGGGGTGAAGGCTTCGCTCCTGAGGCAACAGACGGGGGACAACACCACAGTTCTGCCACTTGGCTCTGCATGCCAGGACAGCGGCTGCAGAGTGGGGCGAATAGCAGCTTCTGCTCCCTGCAGTGAGGATTAACAAGATAACTTACCTGCGAAATGGGACAACAAGGCCTCCCTCCCAGGGCGCTGGTAAGGAGGAATTCAAGAAAGCACGGAAATACTTGGCAGGGGGTCTGGTGCTTGATACGTGCTCCTGGTAGGCTACTTCCCCTCCATCCCTGCTCCAGTTACAGGGTCCCAGACTGGATGGGGGTCACACGGCAACGCCCCCAGCCTGCACACATGCGCCTCCTCACAGCCCTAGCCCAGTCAGCTGCCTCCTACAGAAGGGTGCCAGGACCCAGTCCGTCTGTCCTGTGCCACCCCCTACATGGTCACAAACCCACTTCCTGAGTGGGTAGCGAGGAGACGCCAGGGGAAGTCTAGGGAGGGCCCCCCGACTTGCTATCCACTGCACAGTCCTCACTGCGGAGCGAGCGTCAAGGCCCCCAGGGGACGCCCTCTGGACACACAGCTGCGGATGCCCACCCAGACCCCGCCTCCGGCCTTCTTCTCCGGGGTACGCACACCTCCCTGACATTGGAGGGCCCTGGGCTCGGTGGTCAGGTCAGATGGTGACCGGCACCGCACCCTGCACTAATCAAGAGCGATGTGGAGTGATGAACAAGATACAGGCTCTCACCGGAAAATGCTCACGATCTGCAGGGAGGGCAGAAAGTGAGCCACGAAACAGCACGTGTGCTAAAACCACGGTTCTATTAAAAAAAGGATGTATACCCGCAGACCTGCTCAGCCCAGAAGCCGGGCAGGGATGCACGGTCGTGGGATTGAAGCTCGCGTTAGTCTGTCATCTTCTGTACTTTCTAATTTTTCTACAACAAACATGTATGCCCATTATAAGAAAGAAAAAGAGGAAGGACACACATCTCTGGAAACATTAAGCAGTGCGCTGGCCGACGTGGGTCCCACGCGCCCTGGGGTCACCCCAGACACACAAGCACCCTTTGGGGACAGCGACAGAGAGCAGCTCTGTGGCCAGGCATCCGATCCCTGGGTCTCACTTCCTCCCCTGATGGTTTCCACAGCTGGTCCGCCTCCCACTCTACAGGCAGGAAGTGGAGGGTTAGGCAGATAAGGGGGTCCTGGGTCTCAGAGCTCAGATCAGAGCTCCACCAGATCCATGCGGCAGACCTCAGCGGGTTAAACACCAGTTCAGGAAGCCGAGCCAGCTGGATTCAGCCTCTCCTCAGCTCTGTGGCGACAGGGGGCCGATGCCATGTTCCCTCTGACCTGGTTCCACATCCGTAAAATGGGCATTATCATAGTACCCGCCTCCGAGGGTGTCATGAGGATGAACGAGCTAAGACAAGTAGAACTTGTAGAACAGGGCAGGGCCCACGAAAATGACACAGCCGGGCACAGAATGGAGGTGGCCCTCCCCCAAGGGCAGGGACCGTCTGCCTGGGTCACTGCAGGGCCTGGAGCATCAGAGGTACTCCAAAAAGGTGTGTAAGACGGAACAACAGAGGACGGAGGTGAAAGGCAGGGGGCTCCCAGCCAGCCAGCCAGCAGACTACTGGCCAAGGGCGGCCCCGGCACCATCCTGGGCGGGCAGAGAGGGCTGCAGGGGAGGTAAACAGAGCCCTGCCCTCTGGCTGTGAGCTCAGGCGCCACTAGCCCTGGGCTAGGGGCTGTGCCCTTCTGGGTCTGCACAGTGGGACCGATAATAACGCCCCATTTCCAGCTGTGTTAGTCTCCTTCGTGCTGCTGTGACAAATCCCCACAACAGAGATTGCTATCTTACAGTTGTAGAGGTCAGACGTCTAAAATGGGTTTCACCAGGGTAAAAGCAAGGTGTTAGCAGGGCTCTGCTCTTCTGGGGGCGCTGGGGAGAAGCCATTCCCTTCGCGTTTTCCAGCCTCTGGAAGCAGCCTGTATCCCTTGGCTTGCGGCCCTTCCTCTGTCTGCAAAGCCATCAGTGTGGCATCTCTGGATCTCTCTCTGACGTGGGCCCTCCTGCCTGTCTCATAAGGACCCTCGTGATTTCACTGGGCCCACCTGGAGAATCCAGGAGAATCTCGCCATCTCAGATCCTTAACTTTAATCTGCCAAATCCCTTTTCCCTAGAAGGTAACATGTTCCCAGGTGCTGGGGATTAGGACATGGCATTCTCCTGCCCACCGCAGCTGTGAGAACCACAGTGGTGTGTGGGGAAAGGACCACATAAACTATAAAGTCCCGCACGTGTAAACTATTAGTAGTGGGTCTTCTTTGTGCCAGGCCCTAGGAATGAGGGATGGATAAGGCCTCGTCCTGTGGCTGCAGAGATCCAGGGCTGAGATTCCGGACCGGAGCACTCAATGCAACAAATGGGCATGTGGGTACCTTCCTCAGGAGAAACTGTGTGGCTTTTAGACTGGGTACTTTTGGGCTGGTCCTTTTTATACTGCGATCCAAAGGCCATAGCTCAGATGTGGAAACCCCTCGTAGCCAGGGGTGGAGAGGAAAGAAAAACAAAAACAAAAAATATACAGCGTTTCCAATTTCAGGACAAGCAAGGAGCCAGAGAAAGAGGTCTCTAACATTGACGGGCCTGGTCCCATAACCCTCTTATGAGGGACTCCGCTGGGGGGGGGGGGGGGGGCTGATCTCTGCCAGACCTCGGGTCCCCGACCCCTCAAAACAGGACACAGGAGACCGGAAATGTTCCGATTTGCAGAAACAGTGAGATTAAAGGCAAGCCTGGGATTACAAACAACTCCACACTGGGGCTCGGCAATCTGGAAAGCCCTGAGTAACAACCCAGTGACTGACTTCGCCAGGGAGAACTTCCCCCGGGGCTGTCTGTCCAGCTGTCCCCACCAAGACCCGCATGCTCCTCAGAAGCCACAGGCCCTCTAGCACCCTGTTTCCATTCTGTTCGAATGCTGCTCTCCTGAGCCAGGCCTGGCCCTCCCAGTACCTGATGTGTCCAGGGAGGACGGGGTTTCTCGGCACTTCCGCGAATCCAGCTGCCCACTGCTTTCCCAGAGTCCAGGCCCAGGTAAGAGACTCTGACCAGTCCATCTTGTCTGGGCACCCGGGATGGGGCAGGCCAGGTACCTCCCGGGAGCCAGTAGGAATCTCTGCAGCCCAGACAGGAGCCAGAAGCCTGACCCAGCAGGAAAGACTAAGGCTGCAGGGGGCCCCCTGGGGGCGGCAGCAAAACTGGGCAGGAAAAGCAAACAACTCCAGAGGGGGCCAGTGCCCTCAGAGGGAAGAGGTGTGGGCCTGAGTCCAGGGAAAACACAGGAAGCCAGCGACCCACACGCCCTTGTTCCAGCAACCACTGGTGCTCTGGGATGCTTCTTCAGCCAGACGCCCCCAGCGAGAGTGCAGGGTGCCTGAGCGCATGCACTTCCAAGTCCACCAGGCACGGCCAACCCCACAGGTTCCAGCCGACGGCTGTGGGGGCCCACGGGCCACGCTCCAGCCCCGCAAATTCTCGGCTGACCCACTTCAACTCCAGCCTCGGGTCCTCTTCGAAAAAGTGGGCAAGACCAATCACCCCGTCTCCTGGGGCTGCGGTGCTGAGAGAGGAGATCATGTGCATGGCGCCCTTAGCATTGGTGGGACAGGCCACCCGGCCACTCGGAGCCTGCCTCCCACCGGCCTCTGTCCTGGCCCCTGTCGGAGCCAGAGTCAGAGCCCAGGTTCCGAGATCCCATTTCCACACTGTTCCTCCTTCTCCTCCTCTTCGTGGAGACACTGAAAGTTGCCTCCTGTGCCCGTCATTCATGCAACACGATGCCTTCAGTACTCCCCCCGGGGGCAGTGTGCTAAGCTGTGAGAACCCAGCAGCAAAGGTAAGACCCCACTCCCCCACCCTAAACACCCGCGTCCCAGGCCTGTGCCAGGGGGTTGGGGGGGACACACCTTCACATCCTTCCCCCAGAGGGGAGGGGGCTGCTTTTACTCTGCTCCCGTTTTATGGGAAGGGGCCTCGCCCAGAATCACATGCTGTGGCCACTCTGCTTGGCTCCCCAGGTGGGGTCTCCGGAACCGACTGTTTACAAACTACTCTCCTAAGAAACTAGGAGGCAAAGGTAAATCTCTTAGCAGGTAAAATGCTCACACCAGTAAACACACACACAGTCAGATCGTCCGTCCATACGCAACTGGCCACACCACCCCACTCCCCCACCATGAGACAAAGTCTGAGGTTCTGGGTCCTGACCTGGAGTCCCCAGCACATCCCTGGAGGGCAGTGCTGTGGTCAAACACCCAGCCCCCGGGTGCAGAAGCCTGCAAGAAAGGAGACTGACTATCCCCATGTCACTGATCAGAAGTGAGGCTCGGGACAGAAAGCCACTTGCTCAAAGATGCACAGCGAACACAGAGAAAGACTTGAAGCCAGCTCCATGTGGCTCAGAGCCCAAATTCCCAGGTGCCCCAGGACCCAGACTCCAGCCCTCACTTCCACACCACGCTCCTGCCTGGCAGCAGCTCACCAGCAAGGACATGGGATGAGGACTGGCCCTGCTTCCCTACCTAGCTGGGGGTGAGTGCCCTGAGGGGGGTGAGGTCACCCGGGGGCTGCAGCTCTGCCAGGATCTGGGTAGTTATTCTAACCTTCTCGGCAAGAGTCCCCAGAGGCCAGGTAGGCAGCCAGGCAAAGCCCAGGGCCATTTCCAAACCAAATTTCCTCCAGGCAGGGGCCATGGAGGAAATGCAGGGAGATTTGGTAAAATGTCCTCCACTGGGTGACTTGCTTTTTCAAAGCAGTGTTTGCTTAGTAACTACCTTTAGGAAAGTCTAAAAAAAAGAAAAAAAAAAAAAGGAAAGCAATTTTTTTCCCCTTTCTCTTGGATAACAAGGAGAAGACTGGTGATCTGAATGGATTCTTCTCCCCGAGGATTCCAGAGTGGAAAATCACCACCCAGAGAAGGCGCTGGAACTGAAGTAAACAGAGATCTGGAAGGGAGGGTGCAGCTGGGAGCACACAGAGAGCACTGGATGAGGAGTCCAAGGCTGCCAGCATCTCACAGTGTGGCCTTGGACAAGTCCTGCTCCCAATCTCGGCATCTGTGAAACTAAGAGCAGGCCAGGAGGCCCCTGAGGACTCCTGTCAGGATCCAGTGTTGGCCCAGTTAGGGAACTCAAAAGTGACATTTATTCAAGCCAGATGTTGGCGAGACCCACCCGGCAACCCAGACCCAGCCCGAGAGGCAGAGGCTCCAAGCACACAGTCTCCGTCCCTCCCGCCCCATCACTGGAAACACCCAGCCGGGACAGGAGGCGGAGTAGAAGCGAACACAGGGTGCATATCTGGCACGTCCTTCAACCAGCATCTCCTAATCCACAGGATGCTCTAGATGGCTATTACTTCCATCGTACAAACAGGGAAACCGGGGCTCAGAGAGGTTCCCAGGCAGCCCAAAGCCACCCAGCTAAGTGGGGATTTGAACCTCCAGAGCTCACTCCCTGATGCTGCCAAGAGATGGTGTTTGAGGGGGCTGGGGCTGCCCCAGGGTGAGCCTGAGGACAGGTAAGTGGACAGTGGGTTCAAGGCAGAGGCTGGGCCCCTCTCCCGGAAACACTCTCTGAGCTACTTGACCAGCAGGCTGATGATAACAACACGGTATATGACCCTAGCTCTCGGGGCCACCGGTCACCACCTCAGCACTGCACCAGCCCCAGCCAGACACCCAGTCTGGCCTCCAGGACTCACAGGGAGAAGGCGAGCAGAGACGGGCCGGGCTGCCAAGATCCTGACCCTGAGTGGGCAATGGGGTTCTCCAGGAGGGTGGCCTTGAGGCTTGTGGTATGCTTGCTCACGGCCCACTCCCCTTCCCAGCCCCCTGCCTCTGCCAGTAGCTTCCTCCGGTAACCGCTCCTCCCCAAGCCTCCCCTCTCCCTGAGCTCTCCACCTGGGCCCCCTCCCATCAGCGTCCCAGTCCCCTGAGCATTCTTCTCTGAGCCATTCTCCTGTGTCTGCATCCCCCACTAGACTGAGTTTCTGGCTAGCTTCCTTCCTGGCCCACCCTGGAGGGCTCTAACCCCTGGGAGATGAGAACTCCCCTGCACAGGTGCAGGGCCACTGATTCATTTCAGGTCCCCAGCCAGGGAGGAGAGGCCGATCCCTACGTCTGGCCCAGCAGAAACCCTCCCAGGGCCCACCCACTCCAGATGGCAAATACAGGGACTCCTGCCCTTGAATCCAGATCTGTCTTGGCTCCAGGGGCCCACGGAGGGAAGCTGCATCTCTGAGCTCTCCAGCTGGGTGACACCCGCCTGAGAATCAGGCCCCCTGGCTCTGCACACCAAGAGACAAAGGAAGACCCCTCCCCCTGCCAGAGTGGCCAGGATTTAAAGCCAGGACCCCGGGGCCTAGATCCACCACTAAGGATTCCCCTCGGGGAGGACTCGCTAAGCACCCAGGTCCCCAAAGCCAGGCAGCAAGCAGCAGTGAGCAAACCCCAAGAGGCCTCTGCTTTTATAGCCCCCAAGCCCCAGATGTGCAGCTCACCCCCGAACTGGCTTGGGAGGCCACAGAGGGGAACGGCTAAAGGATCCCCAGCCAAAGGCTGAGTGGTCCTGGGCACAGCACCACCCTCCCTCATACCTCCTGCCCAGTGTCTCCTCTTTCTCCAACCACCAAAGCAAAGGAACAAGGCTCACTTACTGTGTCTGGGGTGGGGAGGCTGCTGAGTCTGGGTCTGTGGGAAGAGAGCAGAGGAGAGCCTGTCAGGCCTGAGGCTGGTCCCTATGGACTCAGTCCATCCCCGCCCCCTTTCCCAGCCTCCCTGGGGTGCCAGAGACGGGGCCTGGGCCAACCTGGGTGCCTGCTGGGTTCCTGCCTCCCTTCCCCCCGCCACTGCACTGTCATCAAGCTCCCTTACCTGTCTTACTTGTACCACCTCGACTCCCACCACTGTGGCCCACGTCCCAAATCCGACCAGAACCAGCCACCCTGCCTGCTCTGGGCCTGCTCCCCACCCCCAGCTCCTCAAGGAGCCCCTTGTCCCCAGGCCTGCAGGAAGTTCCTGCTAGGCCGGTCCCCAGTCTCTCCCAGATGACACAATAACAAAAGCCCAGAAGCTGCCATTTAACACGGCCTTATCAGGGTACTCCCAACCCTAGGGGCCACCGGGACCTCTGGGAGGTGGCTTCTCTGGCTGGTGTGACTCCCTGGGAGAAGCTGCTGGGGAAGAGGGGCTTCGGAGACACAAGCCCTGGGCAGCAACTGTGTCCAAAGCCCAACTCGGGGCCAACCATTTCCATGACCAATAAGTGCGCCAGATGCTGCAGGAATGCTTGGAATCTCCAGTTCCCAAGGGAAGCCATGGAATGCAACTTCTCAATGGTTTTTCCCTTCCTGTGCTGGGGATAGTGGAGGAGCTGGGAGGCATCCCTGGGAGCCTAGAGCTTCCACCAGGCTTCTAGACTCTCTGTAGCCCCAGAGGCCCGGAAATGGGAGGACCCAAGGCTCCCAAAAACACCTTACCAGTGATGGGGACGGAGTCCAAGTGGATCAGTGGGGCGTCATCGATGTCCTTCTCTGAAGCCACGCCTGGGACACCCAGGCCAGTGCTGGTGTCCTCGTCATCATCACTGTCGTCAAACTCAAAAGCCTCTCCAGGGTCGTCCTCCACCTCGGGGGAGGGGCCGGGGCCTCCCAGAACCAGCTGATCTCCTGGAAGGGAGGAGGAGTTAACAGCAGCTGGGTCTGGGGTTTGGTCAAGGAAGATGGCTACAGCGGGGGAGCTTCTGCGGGCCTGAGTGAGGGCACGAGGGCAGTTCCCAGGGCCTCGAGTAGACCCCTGCCCGGACCAGCTGGCCTCCCTGCGCTCAAGAGGTGACCCGTGGTTGGTGAGGGCTGTAAGCAGGTGAGCAGTGGACAGAGAGGAGGGAGCAAAGCCTAAACAGTGAATGGGTGCACAGCTGCACCTGAACGTACATCTATCGTGTTGTTTCCTATTTCGCCATTTTGTAAGCAAGGGGGCTTTTAATTGCATCTGGGCACGTGCGTGTGGGCACACACCTCCATGTGTCGTTCCCCGTGCATGTGTCTGTGTGCTTTTCCCACACACGCTTGTGCCCCCAGATCCCCTTCACGGACATGCCCTCCTGCCATCCATCAAAGCTCAACTGAAGCAGAGCCCTGCCCCACCACGGCCCCCCTCTGTCTTAGCTCCTTGTTTTCTACATCCATCCCTGTATAACCTGCAAAGATGTGTTTTGTGCTCGTCTGTATTCCCCGGCCGATCTCAGATCCCTAAGAGTCCTTTCTACTGTCCCCTTTAAGGGGACGGGTCATGGCCCCGCCCACTGTAGAAACTCAGCAACTTCTGTTAAATAAGAAAAGGAATGGATTCTCTGCCCTAAAGAGTTTCACGGGCCCTCACCTCTCCACCCACTTCACCAAGCTGAGGTCCCCCGTCTTCTTCCCTGGAGGACCTCCTTCCACAAGCCTGGGGCTGGACAGAACCTCAGGGGTTCACTATGCCATCCTCCTACTTCGTGCCAACTCTTTCCAAAACCAAAGGACAATGTGGCCTGGTTTTAAAAGTCTGCAAAGCTGGGGCACCTGGGTGGCTCAGTCAGTTAAGTGTCTGCCTTTGGCTCAGGTCATGATCCCGGAGTCCTGGGATTGAGCCCTGCTCAACAGAGAGTCTGCTTGTCCCCTGCCCCTCCTCTCCTCTCCCCCTGCCCCTCCTCCCCGCTCCTCCTGGCTCCTCCCCACTCCTCCCCACTCATGTTCACTCATGTTCATGCACTCTCTCTCTTTCTCTCAAATAAATAAATAAAATATTTTAAAAAAAAAAAGTTTGCAAAGCTGAGCACCCCTCCAGTCCTGCTGTAGCTCACGCCACAGGATGCAGAGCATGCGCTTTGGTCCCATCTGGGCCCCCTACCCGCTGTGTGGTTCTGAGCAAGTCTCTCCACCTCTTGGAAGCTTGGTGTCTCCCTCCATAAACTGGAGATAAAAACAGCACCCACCCCATAAGGCCGAGGTGAACGTGAACTGCGAAGTAGGTCAGGGTTTCTCGGCCCTACCACTGTTGACTCTGGGGCCCCAGGGTCTTCCGTGGTGGGGGCCCTGCAGGATGTACGGCAGCATCCCTGGCCTCTACCCATTAGAAGCGGGTACTACCCTCCAGTTGTGACAACCACAAATGTCTCCAGACATTGCTCAATGTCCCCTGGGGGACAAAATCACCCCTACCTGGGAGCCGCCAGGGTGGGTGTAGCCCTTGGCCGAGTGCCTGGTGTGGGTACACATTACACAAGAACACCTGTTGTAAGTGCGGCCCCTCCCAGCCGGAATCCTTGATGACAGGACTGCCTAGCCCATGTCTGTGGACTCAGCCCCAGCAGGTGCTCAGAGGTGGAAGGATGAGTTGGCAGGCAGGAAGGCGGATGGAGTAGACAGACGGCTGGATGGATGGATGGGCATATCCAATTCTAGCAGTCTCTTGGACTAGAAAAATCCAATCCCTCCCCCACAGGGACCTGGGATTTTGCAGAGAACATTCCAGGTGCAAATGTATCAAATTCACAAAGCCCCTTCCCCAGCTGCTGGAGTGCAGCTGAAGCCCAGAGCTCAGCCTTCCCCCCTCCCCAGACAGAGGCCTCTGAGGTGGGGGCCCCCCGGTGGCAGAAGCTCCTTCCCCAGGTCAAAGACACAAACCCGGGCTGAGAGCCTGAAATGAGCCCCACCCAGCTCCTGGCGTAAGCCTCATGACCACCCCCACTGGACATGATGAGGCCACAGAGATTCAAGCGGCAAAATGATGTACCCGCAGTCCTACAGCTAGTAAGTGGGGAGGTGGCTCTGAACCCGTTCTGTCTTCCCATCCTACACTCTCCACTGAGCCCTGTTGCCTTCCGGAAATTAGCTGAGCCCTTGGACACTCGGCCCTGAGATGATGGATTAATAAAAGAAATCCAGGGGTTGAGTTGGAAGCTGGATTAATGGTTTTCAAATGACAGTCCTCAACCCACTGGTGGGTCAAAAAATCAATTAGGGGATTCCCAGGTGGCATTTTGTTTCATTTATGAATTACTTGAGATATTTTTAAATATTTTATTGTAATATTGATAAAGTCATATTTGGTATTACTTTTGATACGGTTTTGACAGTTCTGTTTCAGTTTGCGTATACATATCCACACACACGTACAGGGGTGTAGAATCTTCTACCGATGTCCCCTCACTCACTCCACTGCAGGCACACTGGTCTCCCTGCTGCACCACGAATGTGCCAGATGTGCTCTAGCCTCAGGACCTTTGCACTTTCCATCCTGGGGTCCAGAATGTTCTTCCCCAGGTATCTTCTCCTGCTCTCACTTCCTTCAGGTCTTTACTCCAGGTTATCTCCAGATGAGGCTGCCATGACCAAAACTGCCCATAGAGACACACTGGGACTCCCCGATGGCCTTGCCTGCTTTACTTTTCTCTATGGCCCCCATCAGCAGTGATGTTCCAAGCTTTCATTCATTTTACTGTGTCCTAACTAGAACCTAAGCTCGTGAGGGATTCTAGTCTGTTTTGCTCACTATTATATCCCCAGCATCTGCTATAGTGCCCAGCACACAGTAGGCACACAATAAGTCTGCTGAACACACACACACACACACACATACACACACATTCCTGTTCTCATGTCTATGGGTTGTGGTTTTACTTTTTTTTTTTTTAAAGATTTCATTCATCCATTTGACAGAGAGAGAGAGAGCACAGGCAGGGGGAGAGGCAGGCAAAGGCAGAGGGAGAAGCAGGCTCCCCACTGAGCAGGAAGCCTGATGCGGGACTTGATCCCAGGACCTTGAGATCATGACCTGAGCCAAAGGCAGATGCTTAACCAACTGAGCCACCCAGGCACCCCTATGGATTATAGTTTTAAAAGTTCAAAATACTGGGGTGCCTGGGTGGCTCAGTTGGTTAAGCATCCAACTCTTGGTTTCAGCTCAGGTCATGATCTCAGGGTCCTGGGACTGAACCCTGGATCAGGCTCAGTGCTCAGCAGGGAGTCTACTTCTCTCCCTCTCCTGCTGCCCCTCGCCCCACACTCACTGTCATGTGCCTGAGCTCTCGCTCTCTCTCAAATAAATAAATCTTTAAAAAAAAATAAAGTAAAATAAAAGTTTAAAAATGCTGGAATGAATGACTACAAAGTCCCCGCCCAGTATTTTGGGCTACCAGATATAGACCCACCCTGACCCTCAGTGCCCGTGGCCCCTCCCACTTGAATCCACCGGAGTCCCAGTGGGGACACTGTGCGCCCGGCCAGTATCACATGGTGACTAGCATGTCACACTCAGACCACCAGACTCCAACCCCAGCTCTCCTAGAGGCTGACCAGATGAACACGGGGTCACTGTATCCCCCAGGCTGCAGCTTCCTGACCTATAACAAGGACAAGAACAGCGACCAGCTCTCAGGTTAGTGGGAGGCCCGGACACCGGACAGGAGGGCCGAATGAACCGACATATGTAGAGGGCCTGGTGTGAGGCCTGTGCTCACTGCTGGTAATAGTCCAGCTCATTGTCAGGGCCACAGCATCATTACCATTATCTTTGTTATGCTTATGATTATTATGATTACTGCCTTGAGTCAGAGCACAGCCCTGGGCCCTGGGGGAGCTGCATGGGCCTTCCCAGTCACAGGCCTGGCCCTCAGAGCAACTGGCCACAGGCTGTGTGCAGGGACGTCAAGGGATACGGTCACCGTCTCGCCTGCATCCAGGGGACTGTTCCCAGCAGCCCCGGGGCCAGGAGGTTCAGAGAGGAGTAAGACACGGCCCCTCGGTGTCAAGGAGCTCACTGCAGGTGAGGCAGGCAAGAGAGACGAGCCTCGAACCCCAGGGCCTGAGCCATGCCCAGTGACAGCCGGGGGCTCACGCTGGCGGGGGCCACCCCTGCACAGAGCCTCGCAGGATGAGTAAAGGTCTGACAGGCTCACGGCGGGGCTGGGGTCCCAGGCTGTGGCCACAGCAGGAGTGGAGAACATGCAGCATGTGACCCAGGGGAGCCGAAGACACGAGCAAGGAGGCTGGCAGCTATAGGACCGTGAAGAGGTATTTGGGGGTATTTGAATCTTATTTGGTAAGACAACAGGAAGCTCTCAAACAATCAGCAAATGGCAGAAAGCCTGTTTCAACCATATGACACTAGCCAGCAACATCAGATATAACTGGAACAGTAAGTCACATGTTTGTTGAACAGAACCGAGTTGATGTAATCATAAAATCATTTTGTTCTTACTTTTTGGTGAATGGGAGAAGGGGTAACAAAATGCCCACGGCAGCAGGAGACAGAGCAGGGAGCATCCTGGGACCCAAGCCACAGTCACACGTCAGGAGATGCCCTTGTCCCCCACAGCCCTGTTCTCGTGCTCCTGAGACCCAGGCAACCAGACATGGCTCCTTATCAGAAGGAAAAATCAGGAGGCCCCTCCCCGGATAATTGAGAGCTGAACTGAGCCCTTGCCACCTATCTGGACAGGTGGCCTGAGCAGAGCTGACCACACAGGCCTTTGATGTTCCAGGCTACACCCCAGCCCTGGGAGAGCCAACCCCAGCAAGCCCAGGAGGCAGGAGACCTGAGAAGCCACCGTGCACCGCAAATGAAGGTGGCTTCACTCTGCGGGTTCCCCCACCCTTTGGAGAAGAACACGAAGGCTCAAGGAGGAAGGGACCCCTCCTTGGTCTCTGCCCGGGGCTCAGAACAGAGCACACGTGGCCGTCCTGCAACACCCACAGCAATAACAGCTCCCATTCATTGAGCGATTGATTACCACACACCAGGGCTGCCCGTATCATTAAGCCTTGCAACAGCCCCCTGAGAGGGTGGCACTACTCTTCCCTGTGTTTATGGGTGATGAAGCTGAACCGCAGAGACAGCAAGTCGCTCAACTAAGCGCACAGTGTCGGTGGAGGGCTGGGCTGGTGAAAAAGCCCTCGCTCAAGACCTCTCTGCTCTCTGCCTCCCCCAGAGGATGAGCAAAACATAGGAAGCGGGGCCCACTGGGTGAAGGGTGTCCAGCTCCTCTGGGGCAGGGCAGTGGGGTGGGGGGGCCGGATTCCACATACAGTGTCCAAGGCCCCACTGCCAGGGTTACTGCCAGAGAAACTAGCAGACAGCAAATTCCATTTCAGATTAACAACAAATAATGTTTCAGCATAGGTGTGGGTTTTTCCTCATCTTCTTTTTTGTTCCCCAATAACTCTGGCGACCCTGCCTCCACTAGACGACCCGGCCTCAGCACGCTGGCGGATGGAGGTGGACAGGCCAGGCCCTTCCCCTTAACCCTCACCGCCCTCAGTTCATGAGCTTCACCCCCAAGCACACAACACTCCTGTTGTCATGTCTGTGGGTTGTGGTCTTAAAAGTTTAAAATCTCCAGGGGCGCCCCGGTGGCTCAGTCGGTTAAGCGTCTGCCTTCAGCTCAGGTCACGGTCCCAGGGTCCTGGGATCGAGCCCTGCGTCAGGCTCCCTGCTCAGCGGGGAGTCTGCTTCTCCCTCTCCCTCTGCCTCTCCCCACCCCCCCACCCCGGCTTGTGCTCTCTCTCTCTCTCTCTCTCGCCCACTCTCTCTCAAAAAAAAAAATTAAAAAAATAAATAAATAAAATCTTAAAAAAAAAAAAAAGGTTTAAAATCTCCAGGGGATCTTAGGTAAAGAACCACCCCTCGTCTGGAGCCTGCTCTGTAAGAAGGAGAGCTAAGCACCAGCAGAGCAGGATTCACACCGAGGGTCAGCCTGCTCCAGAGCTAGTCGCCTCCGCCAGCCCCGTGGCCCGTTCAGAGGAGGGACAAACAGGAAGCCTGGGGTACGGTACCTATGGCAGCCTGTGGAGGAGGGTTGGAGGAAGCCATCAGACAAGGTCCAGCTCAAACCAGCACCGTCCCAGCCACTCGCCTGTTAAAAAAAAAAGAGAGAGAGAGACCGGAAATCTAATTAGATGCAGTTCAAGGGCAAAGTTTCAACAAGCAGAGAGGGGTCATTGGCTCAAGACCTGTGCTCTCCAGCCCACCAGCTCTTCCATTCCTTCTCCAGCTGCTCCCGGAGCACAGGAAGGAGCCAGAAAGGGCCCAGCCCCCACCCCACCATAAATCATTAACCCAGGAAACCAGCCACGGCAGCCCTGTAACCACATCTTCCCAGAAAACCCGTGCCACCACAGACCTTCGTTTTGCTCAGTACCCAGCGACCCTGGGCACCCTGGTGGGGCCCACTAGACAAGCCCCTTCCTCCCATCTGGCTTGCAGGGGAACTCCAGCCCCAGAGGCTGGATCATGCTCCGGCCTCTGTGTTCCAGAGGCTGGATCATGCCTGAACTATCATGGATGTGGCCGGATACTTCCTCGTCCTGGCCCCCCAGTGACCACAGCTCCCTGGAGTCCAGATCCTCGTACCAGCCCCGCCTGCAGCCCTGCTGAAGGCCATTCACTCCCTCTTTGTCTCTCCCTGTCCTGCCCCACAGGGTTGGCCAACTGGCGAGGGGCCACTGGCCTTAGCACCTGGGTGTATGGAAAGTAAAGGTATGCAGAGAGGCAGATGGCCAGAGATAGGGGCAGAATCCCAAAAGCTTGGAGCTGGGAGCAGTTTTCCCTGGCCTCAAAGTGGGGGCTGTACTGGGCTTCCCAGGGCCTGCGGCCAACCTTGCCAGAAGTCCAAGCGGTGAGGGAAAGGGCTCTCCCCACTCTGCCCTGACACCTCTGATCCTGAGCGAGGAGCTGTCCTTCTAGACCTTTCTGTGGAGGGGAGAATCAGTCCTGGAGGGAAAGCATGAGCCGTCCAGTCCAATCAGCCCCTGCCAGAAACTGGCTGATGCCTGCCTGTTCTCCTCTCCAATCCTAAAGCCTTTATTTTTCTTAACTAGCTTCCTAAATAAACATAGAATGCATGTAAATGGCAATTAATTAATAACAGCAAACATTGCCGTAGTGCCTCCTATGTCTCAGATGCTATTCGCAGCACTTTACAAATATTAACAGCTATTAATCAAAACTATGAGAAAATGAGGCCCAGAGTGGTTAAGTAAGTTGCCCAAGATGACACATCTACTAAGTGGCAGAGCCGGGGTTTGAACCCAGGCCGTGGGCCCCCGAGGCTGCACTCATTAGGTAACCATATGCCAGGGCCTCTCAAAACCCAGATGACATAAGGGTGCACAGTCCACCACAATCCCCCAAAGTGACTGCCTTCACTAGGTCCTTGGGAGTCCTGAGCGTTCCATGAGTGTGCCTGCCTATCCCTGTACCTACGTACGTGTCTTGTTTCACACGGCGGGGGCGCGGGGGGGGGGGAGCATCCCTGCACTTGCTGTGCTATACCTTCCTTTTTTTAAAGCTTAAGAACCTTGATTATTTCACACCAGGACATAGACATCAGCCTCCCTCTTCTGAATGGCCGCGTAGTGTGGGGATTTTTTTTTTTTTTTTGGATATATCATAACTGAGGTAATCTCTGCCACTGGACACTGAGGGGTTCCAGGGGTTTGGGTGTTATGAACAATGTAGCAACTAACGTCCTCCATACACAGGGCCTTAAGCAAATGGATACATGAGCCTGTAGGGCACGTGCCTAGAAGTGGACCTGCAATTCTCATTTCCGTTGAACGCAAATTACTTTCCAGTAAGTAGGTGGCTGTGCCTCATAGCCCCACACTCAAAACTATCAAGACTAAAATTTTATCTTCAGCAAAGGGCTCTGGGAAACAAACTAAAATGCCTGCAAATTCCCTTGCGAGTCGAAAGATCCGACAACAGCCATACAGCCCTCCTCATACAGGGTCCTTCTCCCTGGGGCTCATTCGGAACCACTTAGGAAGGAGCAGGGAGACTGAGGCCCATTTTACAGGAGGGAAAAGGGAGGTGCCTAGCCCCAGCCCGTATGCAAACTGCTGCTCAAATACAATTTTTTTTAAAGATTTTATTTATTTGATGGAGAGAGACACAGCGAGAGAGAGCACACAAGCGGAGGGGTGGGAGAGGGAGAAGCAGGCTCCCCTCTGAGCAGGGAGCCCGATGCGGGGCCCAATCCCAGGACCGTGGGATCATGAGCTGAGCGGAAGGCAGATGCCTAAGGAGTGAGGCACCCAGGTGCCCCTACAATTTTTTGATGATGCAGAAACCCAGGATCCTTTCCCTCCAGGCCAGAAAGCTATCCTTCCCTTTTTCCTCACCCTTTAGGGTTGATTCCTGCCCCCTGATCCAAGCCCAGGGCTTTCCCCGGGAAGGAAGAGAGACATCAGCATTTATGGAGCCGAAAGCTTTATCTGCCCTATGGTATTTACAGATGAGGAAACCAAGGCACAGAGAAGTAGGGATCTGCCTGAGGTCACAGAGGCAAGGGAACAGAGGACAACATGAGGATTGGCCCCAAACCTTCCTCTCCCTCCTCTAACCACACTGCCTCTCTGGACTTTGGGGCTGGAATCTGGGTGTGTCTGCTACAGGCTAACCTGGGGCAGTGAGGTCCCCAGGCAAGGACACAGACCCGCAAGCCCCATGCACACCCACAGTCCTGTGGCCACCATCTGTACACACGTGCCCCTAGCCTCAGAAGGATGCAGGTGAGGGAGCAGGGGGTCTCTCAGCGCAACCATCACCACCACTACAGACCCTCATGGCACAACAGTTAGGAAAAAGTTCAGGCTTTTTTTCAGTGTCCCCCCACTCAGGAGCTATGACACCTTGGATGAGTTACTTAGCCCCCATCTCTGGGCCTCCATTTACTCATCTGCAAAATGGGGACTAAAAAGTAGATACCTTGGGCACCTGGGTGGCTCAGTCAGTTAAACATCCAACTCTTGATTTTGATTTTGGCTCAGGTCATGATCTTAGGGTTGTAAGAAAGAGCCTCACGTCGGGCTCTGCACTGGACATGGAATCTGCTTAAATTCTCTCTCTCCCTCTCTCTCTGCCCCACCTCTCTCTCTCCCTAAAATAAAATAAAATAAATAAAAAGTAGCACCTCACCAGGTTATTAAGACAATTAAGAGTAAATACATGTAAAGCTCTTGGAAGGGTCCTCAGGTCACACTGGTATATGGCTCTCATTCACACTCATAACACAGGCTGTGGTGAGCACAGCTCCGCCTTGAGAGCTGGGGACTCAGGTTGGAGTCTCATCTCCACTAGCAGGTGAACTGAGCCTCATGAGTGTACAAAGGGGGTCTCACTACCTGCCCCATGGGGCTCCCAGCAGCATATCTGAGGCCAACCACACACCACCACCAGGAGGCTCAGTCAGCGCCAAGATGCCCACCCTTGAAGCTGTCAGCATCAAAATGGGAGACAGCAATCGGGACCCTGTGTCTGGATTCCATACCTCAGGAGTGGAAGCGCCCCTGCAGGAGGTTCACAGGCGGACTTCACTCTATGGGGATCTGGGGAAAGCACCTGGGGCAGCCGGATCCGCCTGCAGGCTGGGCTCTGTCTCTCCTCTGGGTGTGACCACAGGCCTGCCCTCAGCCTCTCACAGCCTTGGGCTTCCCCTCTGTAAAATGGGCATGACAGATCCTGTGCACACTATTTCCCAGGCTGCTATAAGCAAGGACCCAGGTCATAGGAATGAACGTGCTTAAGCAAACAGGTGGAGT
>NW_027397080.1:24456876-24486600 GCF_003265705.2 Callorhinus ursinus
TCAGGCCCATGACCTTGCCAATTGTTTTATATTCCTGGGCCTTTTGCTCAGGCTGTTTGTTCCTTCTGGGTAGAACTCCCGCTCACAACCAACAAGCAACTCCTACTTAACCTTCAAAACCCAGACCCAGTTTCTCCCCTCCAGACCCATTTCATGAAGTGGTTCCCAAAGCTGGCTGTGAAGCTTTAAAAAAAAAAAAAAAAATACATGCGTTCCAAGCCCATGACTCTGACAGCTCAGGGATGCAGCCAGGGAAAGTCTATTTTCAAAGGGCACAGTGATCCTGGGACACGTGCAGCCCCTATTATAACAGCACCCCCCCCCCCCGGGGGTTTTGACTTCTTTCCATCTCCGTGCCTAGAGCACCAGCCCACACGCAGGACAACAGCTGCTGAACGGCACTGAGTTAAGCCCAGAGGCTGAGAAGCTTCACCAGCCTGGGACCTCCTCGCTGTGGAACCTGTAAGGCCGGCGTGTCCCCAGGCCTGGGGCAGCTGTGGGTGTGGGCTTCCTGCCGGATGGAAAGAGGGGCACGGCCCAGGTCGGAACCCCAGCCCCCTCAGGTATCCTCTGCCCTGTCCAAAAAGACCAGAGCTGGGAGACGAGGGGGAGAAGGGAAGAGGTGGGGGGGGAAGGGGGATGCAAGCTGTGGACCCTGAGCCTGGTAGGAAGGAGGACCCGCAGCTACCGTGTGCAGGGCGGCAGGATGCCTGCAGCTCTGCCCTGGGCGCTAGGGGCCACCTGCTGGAGGCTCGGGACACAATCCTGGAGAGACGAGGTGCCTCCTCCAAGGAAACACTGAGGGGCTACTGCAAGACGCGCACGTCCAGAGCCCAGAGCCCGGGTGAGAGACATGTGAGACCGCAGGAAGCTATCCCCCCTCTGGGCCTCCTGTCCTCAACTGTCACGTGCAAGTGTAAATGAAATGACATCTGACCCCCCGCTGGTGGGGTCTCAGTACAGGCTAGTTCCCTGCCCGGAGTTCCTGCTGCTCTTTGAGGACAGTCGTCCCATTCTGCAGACCGCCCCACTGAGTCCAGACCGATGGCCCACCAGACTACCGGCCCTGTCCTTTGTGACCCTCACCACCCTTGAGGTCATGAAATGATCGTCTTCAAAATGACAGCGGACACCTCCTGATGCCACTCCATGGCCGTGCACCAAGCATGCTGAACAGTTTCATTCTGTTAATTTAATTGCTCTAACGGATGAGGCGGAGTCTGAGGGATGTTCCCCAGGCCACGCAGCTCCTGAGCGGGGAGTCCCTGGGCTGTGAGCCAGGAGAGCCAAGGCAGGACCGCCGGGGCTAGTTCTAAACAGGATCCCCAGCGCAGAGTACGCCCCGGGTAACATGCCGGGCAACAAGTGGTGGGTGAGTGCACGGGTGAGTGGGGGGAGCATCTTCCTTGCCCCTCCCCAGTCTCCAAACGCCAGAGGGACCAGGAGGCCAGCTCCCCACCCACTAGAGGCCAGGCCACTTAATGGGCTTCCCTAGCAGGAAGGGGGAGGAGGGCCCCAAGAGGAGCATCCTCCAGGCTACAGGCAGGGGTGAGGCTTGGTCAAAGGCTGAAGCCTCAGACAATGGAGGTTCTGTCCGAGCCCAGAGGAGGCATCCCCACCCCCTAACCTTCTTCCCCCATTGACTTCCTAGGCGTGCCCCTGGTCAATGATCCCCAGGCAGGACAGGTGGGGAGCAGCCCCCGGGAGGAGGCCTCTGGGCAGAAGTGCCCACCCACTTGGCACCCCTGGGGAGGGGGGAATCTCTGGGGGCTGTTGCCTGGGAAACTAGGGCCTGGAGAAGCTGCCAGACCATGTATATAAACAGGGCTGCCCCAGACGGGTCCCCAGGCCCCTCCCTCCTCAGCATGAACTGCTCTGTCTGCATAACCCAGCCCAGGCAAGAGGCTCCAGGCTGAAGGGCCGGGGGCAAAGCCTCCTACTACGGGCTAAACTGTCCTGCCCTCACCCCTGGAGGGTCCTAGACCCTCAGCCATGTCCTGGGCAGTCCATGTGATGGGACCCCACGGCCCACAGTCTGGAGGCCAGAAGGGGACAGCACTGACTTTGTGCCACCTCTTTACCCTTCCGAGCCTCAGTTTCCCCAGAAGCCCCCCTCTCAGGCAACTTAGCACCAGCGTGGCTCCGGCCTGCTCAGACTTTTCTGAGGCATTTCCATGCTGGAACCAAACCTGAGAGGTGGGCTTCCTTCCCTCCCTTTCAGACATGGGAAGCTGAGGCTCAGACTGGCAAAGGGTTTGCCTCGAGTCGCCAGAAGCACAAGGCAGGAGCAGGAAAGGAAGGTGTGTCTGACTCCATGCAACTGGACAGAGCTGATGCAGGCGAAGGAAGGAATGCGCAGGCTGCAGGAAAAGCCCAGGCAGGGGCAGAGAGTCCAGAAGAGCCGGGCCTTCCAGGCAAGGGCACCTCCCCAGGAAGGCGGCTAAGCCTGCAGGTGAAAGCAGGGGTGGGGGGAGCAGGCAAGAGGCACATCCCAGCCACCCACCCCCAGCACGCAGGTGATGCCAAGGGCAGAGGCCAGGATTGCCAGGGTGACTCCCGGCCACTCTGCAAGCTGACCTAAAGCCTCGAGGAGAGGGGGGCTGAGGCCTGACTGCTTCACCCCCAGATGCCCAGGTATCAGGTGGCTGCCCCAGGAGCACCCAAAGTCCCTGGGTGGCCTTCAGGCTCAGTGAGACCAGGGGGACTCACAGCCCGGGGGCATCCGCTTCTCTGGGATTCCAAGTCCCCCTCACTCACCTCCAGGGGGTCAGACTCACCTGTAGCAGCTTGCACGATGAGGACACTTGCCCATCCTTGCCCCCACTCAATTTCACTGTGTGCCTACTGCCCGCAGAGCCCCAGCTCAGCCCGGGAACAAAGGACCCAAGGAGAGGCCCAAGTTCCTGTCCTCAGGCAGCAAGTGACAGGAGGTCTGTAGGTGTACCTGCCCAGCAGGGGGTGGCCCGCAGGACACTCCAGGAGCACAAAGTATGGGTGGCCTCGCCTGCTTTGCTGACCGGGAGCCCAGTGGACTCTGGGCCTGCGTTTCTTTCCAGATCACAGTCCAGGGCAGGGTTTCTGGGGTCAAACCATATTCCAATCCTGGCCCCACTACTTGCTAGAACATGCTTAGCTGTGTCTGCACTAGGGGGAGGGAGGTATCTCGGGTTAGGAGGAGGAATGAATAAGGTAAGGAACGCTGCCTGGCATGGGCAGGAACTCACCAGAAGGCACGGCTCATTCCCACACAACAGGCAGCGGCAAGGAGACTCAGTACCGTGCTCCCCAGAGGTTGCGGATGGAAGCTGACCTACCACCACGGCCCCCTCCACACCCGGCAGCCCTAGCTCTCGGCCCTCACCCTCCCACAGGGCTCCAGGGGCTGGAGCTGAGGGAGGCACCCCGGCTCCCACTGTACCCAGCAAGCAACCCCCTCTTTGTGGGGGCTGCTTGCTGCCCCCTCCGCAGGCTGCGTGGACTGGCTTCCACAAGCAGAGAATTTGGGGTTAGGTCAGGGGGAAGGCTTCACATCACTGGACTCCAGCATTGCCCCATACGGGCCATGTGCCTCCTACTTCCCACCCCAGGGGCTCAGAGACCCATGTCTCTTCAGCCCGCGGGCCTTCAGATGGGGAAATGCTGGCACCACCCCTCTTAGACGCACGGACTCCACTTACACAACAGGAAGAACCCTGGACTCTGAGCTGATGCCAGGAGGAACCTGGGGGCTGGCGGAGGAGGGGGGATGTGAGGAGGGGGGTGTCTTTCTGGGAAGAAGGTGAGGCAGCCAAGAGACACCTCGGCTCCTCTCTCCCCATCATTCCTGGCCAACGTAAAGATGGCGCATGACCGCTCTTCTTAAGGATCAAATACCCAAAAACCTCACCAATCCCACATGGGCTCAAGCCACCACCAGATTCCCCTGCTCCCCTTGTGTAAACATTGCCTGCACCCCCTGTCCAGGATCCCCCCATTCTCTGCTGAACTATCTAGGTTGGGGGGGTATCCGCCCCCACTGCTCCAAGATGCCAAAGCCAGTGAACGTGCCTGGGCCCCATCTCTCCCTTCCTGCAACCCTCTGTCTGCTCCCCTCCCTCTGGGAGGGCACCCACCCCACGCCCTTTCCTCCCGCAGGACCAGGGGGCCACTCCTGGGCTCAGGACTCTGACCTGACTTGAAGATGCCTCCCAGGGTACATCCTTGCCTGTTTCGTGGTTTTGGACACCCTCTCTGCAGTGACACCTTGGCCTGACCTTCCCTTGAACTCCATCCAGGCTTCTCCGCACATGTCTCCTCGGCATGTCCGCTCCGTGGTCGGCCGGGCATCCCAAGTCAACGTCCACACCAACCCCTGGCCACTCCCCGACTCCTCCCAGCCTCCCAGCTCACCTGATGGCCGCACCAGCCTGCCAGGGGCTGGGGCTCAAGCCTCCGCCTCACCTTGACTGCCCCTCTCTCTCACCCCCACGTCCCATCCCTCAGCAAGCCTTATTGGCTCTACCTTCTAAATCCGTCCAGACTCTGACCCCTTCTCGCCACCTCCCCTGCTGCCACCCTGGGCCAAACCGTCATTCCTCTCATCTGGACCATTAAAATAGCCCCTGACTGGTCTCCCGTTTCCACTTTCACCCCCCACCCCACGCACTTTGTTCTCCACACAGCAGCCCAGTTATGCCTCTGCCCAAACCCTCCAGTGCTTTCCTACCTCAGAGTGGAAGCCAGGGTCCTCACTTTGGCCTACAAGGCTCTACACGGTGTGCCCCCCATGACCTCCCAGACTGCAGATCCTACCTCTCCCCACATAGCTTACTCTACTCCAGTCGCAACGACTTTGGTGCAGCTCCTCAAACACCCACACACGCCCCTACCTCAGGGCCTTTGCACTTGCTGTTCCTCTGCCTGGAAAGCTCTTCCGCCCGACATATGCATGGATGGCTCTGTCACCTGCTTCAGAGCTCTGCTCAAAGACAGGCCTTCCCCATCCATCCTCTTTAAAACAGTACACACACATCCTCATCACGCCGCTGCCCTGTCTTCCTAGCATTTAATGCCTCTGGACATCTGGACGTTTCCGTTGTTTCTATCAGTTTCCTCCTGCTACAATGTGCACTCGACAAAGGCAGGAGCCTTAGCATTTTGTCCACTGCTCTCTCCACAGCCCTGGAACGGTGCCTGGCACCCAGCACACCTCAACACACACCTGCCAAATGAATGAAGGGATCCCTGGTCCCACGCCGGCCCCAGGCTCTGTCCCACCACCACCACCAGGGGCGGCGTGGGGCCCCCACTCCTGGGGCTGCGGCTCCTCCTCCCTGAAATCAGCCTGTGGCCAGGACAGCTCTTCCCAGGAGAGCTTCACAAACAGATCCACTGCCAAGCTGGGCAAGAGGCGGTTCCCCAAAACCAGTGTGGGAAGAGGTCTGGGGCCAATGCCAGGGTGTGATCAGAGAGGGGTGGGGCAGAGCTGAAGGAAGGACTTAGACTATTTTTAAAAACTCACTCCCAAAAAGACCATGTTCTTGTTCTGATGAGTCAGAAGCATGTGGCCCGGAGAGGGGACAGGACCCCAGGGCCCCAAGGGCCGCCCCCCTTGGCCCCTCTGGCAGGCAGGTGCACACACGGGCCTTCCCCGCGCAGGCAGGTGAGCGACCTGGGCGCGCACTCAGCTTTCCAAGGAAGGGCAGGCAGCTTCCAGCTGTGGCCACAGAGGGCGAGGCCCAGCACCGCTGCGTAGGCCAGCAGGCCACGGGGAGCAGAGGAGGCCTCCCTTTCAAAGCCCACTAGGGTCCAGTCTGGCTCCAGTCCCTTTCTTCAGGCCCAAGCTCTGCCTCTCTCAGGGAGGGCACCGTCTGTTTTGTCCCACAAGAGAGGTCTGGGCAGAAAAGAACCTTTGCAAACTCAGAGCTAAAAATACTCAGCCCACCCAATCAAGGCAGGGCAAGTTGGCCAGGCAGCGTCTGAGGCCCTCCTGAAACACAAGCCCTGCAAGCGTCCCAGGGGACCCAGAGGCCTGCACCACATGGCCCAGCATAGCTCTGGCTGAGCTCTCAAAGCAACCAACCCTTCAGTCCCAACCCTCCCCCGCCCCGTAGCAATGCACCGCCTTCCCCAAGCAAGATACGCCTCTTGCAGCTGCTCTCTCTTCTCCCCACCTGCGAGGGGGCGACGGAAATCCGGGTCTTCCTGCCAGCCCCACGAGGGGGTGGGCCATCCCACGAGGGGGCGGGATCAGCCCCATTTTACAGATGAGGAAACTGAGGCTCAAAGATGTAGAGCGATTTGTTCGAAGTCCAGAAGCTCCATGATTGGACCCAAGGTGTGTCCAGGTCTTCTTCCCCAGGGGCAGGCTGCTTCTCCCTCCACAGGCCAGGGGGTCCAGCCCACCCCCTCGCATTTAACGGCACAGCTGGAAGAAGGCGCTGCCTGGGGCTGTGGGAAGGCAGCAGAGAGGCTGGACTGGCCGTGTCGGGGGGCAGGGAGACTGGGGGGTGGTGTCAACCACGAAACGGTTTTGCCCTGATCCCGCTGTCCAGGGGTGGAGTCGGATCCGGGATGCGGACCCAAACAGGGAGCTGGTTCCAAGCACGGGTCCTCCTTCATTACCAACTTGAACAAGATCTAAACCGGGGCTCACCAACGCAGTAACGGGGCTCTTTGGAACAGGTAACTCCGATGCGGCCCCCAGTCTGGCCCTACAAAGAATTCCCAAACTCCCTCTTCACACTGCTCCTGACCCTTGGCACTGGAACCACGCAGGGCGCCCTGAGTGGTGAGCCCACCCCTGCCTCCATCCTGCTCCCAGAGAGGGGCCACCTGCCCGGTGGGAAATGGGGGACCCGTGGTACTCAGGGCTACCCCTGCTCTAAAGCAGTCTCTGGCCCTGTGGTGGTGGGTGGGGGTCCTCAGGTGCCCCCTTGTGCCACCATCGTGCCCCAGGTATTGCTTTGACGAGCGTGACCTCTGGGATCAAACCTGGCTGGGTCCTGACTCTCTGCCTCCTCGCTGTGACAGTAAGATTGATTCCACTGCTCTGGTCCCTGGCGCCCTCTTCTTCAGGAGAACCACAAGAATCCCCGCCACACAGGGGACTGTTACAAGGATTAAATGAGATAATGGTGCCCACAAAGTGCCTCGCTGAGAGGCTGGAACACAGTAGGTACTCAAGAAATGTTTGTTGAGTGAATTAATGCACAACAACCTCCTTCAACCTGGACAGCAGACCTGGCCAACAAGGGTGGTGCCCTGGGTAGAGCTGAGGTCAGTGAAAGCAGGGGGGGGGGGGGGGGGGGGGGGTGCAGCTTCTCCTGCAGTGTCGACCGTGCGGCAACCCCCCTGAGGGCAAAGGTGCCCAGTGACGTGCTGTGGGACAGCCTGCGGCCTGCCTGACCCTGAGGCTGACACTCAGCTATAGAAGCTCCCCACAAAGCCTCCACCCACCTCCTGCTGCTCTTCACGTGAAGATTCCAGGAACTGGGGTCAAAGTCAGAAAAGGGGAGGATCCCCAAACCAGACAGCAATGCGAAGTTCCCTTAGTTGGTGCGAAACACGGAAAAAAACAAAAGTCACTGCGTGCTGCCAGGGAGACATTCCAATTCCCTGAATTCGTGCAGTCAAGCAGAGGCGGGGCCTCGGAGCTGGCTGCAGAGAGACCCTTTACGCACAGCACTCAGGCCAGAGCTTAGCTCTTGGGGAGAGCTGCAACTATCAGGGTGCCTCCATTCGCTTGCTCGATCTCAAATACGTTCTGCTAAACTCAGGGACGACAGTCGGCCTGCAGGCCATAAACTTACAGTGACCCCCAGCACGCCCACAGCTGTCCCTCGGCACCGTGTCAGGAGCGTTCTCAAGTGACCTACGGAAAGAGAGCAGACCTGGGAAAATGGGACCCAGGGCTCTGCTTCTTGCCTGCAGCTCGAACACCAAGCAGGTGCCCATTGCCGGCCAGAGGGGCAGGTGCCCTCAGGGATAGCTGGTCACTCCTCGCCAAGAATGAGCCTTTGCCAGGCTCATCCAAGGCCTGTCCGAGGGGCCCGGGTGTTGGTCAGAAGACAAGGACACCATCTCCTTCCAAATCAGGGTGCACACCAGAAAGTGACTGATGGAGGTCACACATCTACACGTGTACCATCTGTGTTAGAACCGAGGTCTCCGGGCCCCGCTCCTTGCTCTGGAAATCTTGAAGATCAAGAGCATTCAAGGGCACGGGGGTAGGGGGCCAGAAAAGCCAGTCCTCACCTCTCTGGATCCCTCTGCCATCCAAAAACATCCCTTAATCACTCCACAAATATTTACTGAGCATTCTGTGTGCCGGGCAGCACGGAAAGTTCTGGAGATTTGCTGATGGGCAAGACCGGCTTGGTTCCTGCCCTCCTGAAGGCCACAGTCCTGCAAGGAGGCATGTACCACACTACACAGATCCACACATGACTACAAACCAGGATATTATGAGGTGAGGGAGAACAGCAGGGCTCAACAGAAAATTCACTGGACAGCCGCCCATTCTGACTCTCCTCTCCCGAGGCCGACGCTGGCCCCGTGTACTCCAGGTGGTCACCTGATGACCTGCCCGACATCACACAGAGCCGGGCACCCCAAGACCTGTCGAGGACCGGGTCGCTTGTGCCAAGGGGCCCTGCCTCCGGGTGGCCTGGGCCAGGGCACCCAGCTGCTCTGGCCACGAAGGGCCTTCCCACCTTTCAACAGATGTGTGCACTTTGTGCCAAACCAGATCGTTTGTGCATCCAAGGAATACAGGATGTTGTGGGCTCTTTTTTCCTCTTTTGCTTTTTTTTGTGGGGGCGGCGGTATTGGATTTCAAAATTTCCATCCCACCTGGAATCAGACAGTTCATCCGACTGATCCATCTAAGGCAGCCATTCTCAACTGGGGGGTGATTTTCTCCCCCCGGGGAGTTCTGGCCACAACTGGGACATTCTGGTTGTCGCAGCTCAGCAGGGGAGGGGGGATGGGACCAGGTGGGTAGAGGCCAGGGCGCTGCTGGACCTCCTCCACGGCACAGGGCAGCCCCCCAACACAGAATTGCCTGGCTCAGAGTCAATAGTGCCAAGGCGGAAGCTCCCGGTCTCAGGGCACCTGGTCAAATCCTTTGAGGATCTAGGGCAGATACTGGCCTGTTAAGGTGCCATCATGAATCACAGGGACATAAAGACCAGAGTCGTTGCCACCGGTTTCCATGGCAGATAAGGCCAGGCTACAAGTCTAAAGAAATTGCTATGGTTACCGATTTCTGTGACTCTTCCCCCCAGGCTATGGGGCAGAGACCACAACCTGCTTCTCTGTGCATCTCCACCACCTGGCCCAGCCTCTGGAACGTAGAAGGTGGGGCCAGAGGGAGAGGCGGAGGGAAAGGACAGACTGTGACCTCTCTGAGCATGGATGACACCGATGCCTCTCCTGCCCTGGGCTCCCAGCACCTTTGCTGGCACTGAGCAGCTGTCTTTCTGTTAATAAATCAACAACCAGCCTGTGTGCTCTCAGAGGCCAGGGGCTGTGCCCCACTCCCCGATGTGTCCCCAAGCCCAGTCTAGTGCATGGCTCAACCCTCAACACATTCATCGGTGCCTGCTCGATGGAGCTCACAGTCTGGCAGGCGGAGGAGAACGAAACAGGGACCAACAGTAGATACCAGCAGAGCTTCTGTGGGGGAGGTCTGGGGGGCTTCAGGAACGCCTGAGAGGGGCCTGAACGTAGATGGGGCGGGGGGGCTATCCATCGATTAATGCTCCTCAGTGAACAAAAGCATAGGACACACGGCAATGAGCGCATCTGAGTGGGAGAGAGGGAGGGAAGAAGGTAGTATGGGGGCCTCCAGCAGGAGTCAAGGGATTACTCCTCCCTCCACAGCGACCAGGCCCAGGCGTTCCTTCACCCACGACCAGCAATATTGAATGGGTGGAGTCCAGGGCCCAGGTACTGGGCACAGACAAAAGGCAACAGCTCCTTGGGTTGTCCAATGCCACCAAGGAGTGCCAAGATCGGCATCCTAATACCCCCCCATTTACGAACCGCTGGCTAAGGGCCCAGAGCTAGTCCAAGCCCTTTACTCCTCTCATTCCTTAATCTTTACAGCAAGCCCCTGAGAGAGGCACTATGCTCGTCCTCGTTTACAGATTGGGGAACAGAGGCAGGGAGACAGTAAGAAAGTTGCCCAAGGTCACGTGGGCAGTTGATGGGAGGGCTGGGCTCCGAACCCAGGCCAGCTGGCGATGGGGCTGTGCCTTGGAGCTCCTTCACTCCTCGGCCGCCAGCCAAGCCGCCAGTCAGCTGGGCTCCCGGGCTGCCTGGCAAAACCCCCGGGTGAGCAGACAGGACCGCAGGGAGCCCCGGGAGCCCATGGGAGAGGGCCCCTGTGGGGCAGCACCTCGGGAGGAGAACTGAGGGGCTAGCAGACTAAGTGCTCTGACCCAGGGCCCCCAGAGAGGGTTCTAGCTGCACTGCCTCCCCAAGAGAGCCCCAGCAAGCAGCCCCCTCTGTCCGGGTCCCAGCCTGGGCTCCCAGAGCAGCCTGATGCAAATGCGTTAAGTCCACCGGGCATTCTTGTCTGAATCCACCTGGGGGCTGAGGGGAGCGACATGTTCCTATGAACATCTGAGTTCACCCAGATCAATCCGGTTACCACCCTAGAGAAGGCACCCAGGCAGGGGCAGCCTAAGTTCCAGGCCCCACTGCGCCGACCAGCGCGGGCATGTGGCTGAGGATGACCATGACATCAGTCCAGTTCTGGAAGGACCCTGAGGGCTGGCAGCATCAAATCCCCTCCTAACCTCGCTCCTTGAAAGAGAGCCCACCGGTCCGAGCAGGAGCTCATGGCCGGGATTACCCACAGGGCCCCGCAGCATTAACCCACTATTGTTTCTGCATCACACATTCTGTATTTTCCCACACTCCATCACTCTCAAGAGAGGGGTTTTTGAGAGGGTGAAATGCAACCTGTCAGCCAGTACAAGAATTCCTTCCTGAGGACCCTGACAAGTGAGTGACTCAGAGCACGGACTTTGAAATCTGGCAGCCCGGACTCCAAATCCTGACCCAACATGAGCGGCTGGAGCAGATGTGTGACGTGACCGCCCTACACCTCAGTTTACCCATCTGCAAACTGGATGTGATGTCACTCTGAGACTAAGTAATACACTCATTCATTCATTCAGCCCACGTTCATGAAGCACCTCCACAAGCCCACCGCTGTTCCAGGTGTTTGGGATACATCAGTGGACAAATAGGGAAAAGGTCCCCTACCCTGACGGGGCTCACTGAGCCTAGCACGGTGCCTGGAACATTCTGGGTATTCCATATGCACCTGCCCCTACCCTGAGCCTGCATCGCCATCCCCCATCACACTCTCACATTTAGGTCCTCCGTTGTCCCACATTACAAGGGTCTAAAACCTGCCCTCTGTCCTCTGGAGTCGCTCAGAATAAGGCTCCTTCCTCCTACAGAGGACACCCTCCTGTTGAGAGCTGTCCCTCCCTCCCCACATCAATCACACCCCCGCTAGGATGTGTTCCAGACGCCACTGTTCAGCTTACTAGTTCAACCAACACCTCTTGGGTGCCCACCATGTGCCGGGGCTTTCACAGATAAGACTGCCCTAGGATATCACCCGGGGTTGCATTTCCTTCTTGCAAAGTTTGGGGCACACGTGGGAACAAGGCAGCCTCAGATGACAACCAGGGACACTGGCTCATGTCAGCAATGGACACAGGAAATCAACACTGTCTCTAGAAATAGCCTCCCTGGGCGCCTGGGGGGCTCAGTTGGTTAAGCGACTGCCTTCGGCTCAGGTCACGATCCTGGAATCCCGGGATCAAGTCCCACATCGGGCTCCCTGCTCAGCAGGGAGTCTGCTTCTCCCTCTGACCCTCTTCCCTCTTGTGCTCTCTATCTCTCATTCTCTCTCTCAAATAAATAAATAAAATCTTAAAAAAAAAAAAAAAAAAGAAAGAAATAGCTTTCCTGCTGGTGAGCATGAAATCAACCTGGCAGTAATTCACCCGAAATCCCAGCCTCTGCCCTCACTTACTACCACTTCTTAGTTCCCATTCAAACTCTGAGCCCTGTGTGGTGATTCACATGTCATTTCAGGAGATTGCCGATGCTTCAAGGTACAGATCCAGGTCCCCACGTGAGTCCCCCACTCAATCCTGAGGCCGGTGGCTGAGTCTGTTCACTGCTCTGCCTGAAATGTCTAGCACCACAGCCTGGCATCTAACAGGCCTTAATAAGCGCTGGTTGGATTGAATTGAGTAAGAAAACGGAGGCTCGGAGAGGCAAAGTGACTTGCCCAAGGTCACACAGCCAGGTCTGTGCCGCTCTGATGCCGCCCCTCGGCCTCCCTTTCAACTTTCCCACATTTGGGTCCATGCAGCCTGGCAGCTATTAATGGAGCTCTGCTAGGACAGCCTCCCCAGGGCACAGGCACAGGCCTTCCAGGCCCCAAGAAAGGACAGATAAGAGAGCCACATGAGACCTTATTAGGGAAAAGTAAAAGAAAAGAAAACGAAAAGTCTCCGGGCAGAGGAAGCGCCGATCTAGTGAATCATGTGACACAGAATATTCTGTTCATAGCTGGCTCCGGGGCAGGCCAAAGAGGCCAGGGAGCCCGACAGCCCCAGGGACCTGCCCCAGGCAGCTAAGGGTGCAGCATCAGGATCTGGTGGGCCTTGGGCTGGGCGTCAGCCTGGTCCTGCCACCAACTCCCACAGACATGGAGCCAGTCATCTCCTCTCCCAGGGTTCTGATTTTCCCTGGCTGTGGAAACAGACAAGGACCACACTGGGGCTGCCTCCGCCTACAGGGCTGGGCAGGGGTAAGAGGAGAAAGCCAACATCTCCTTCTCTCCCCAGCCAGTCTTAGTCCCCATGTTGCACCCCCCAACACTGTGAAGCTGATGCCCCTTTCTGCCCCATCTGCCGCTGCCTGCAGAACCACCCCCATGCTATTCCTGGCTCCTGGCATCATGGGGGAGGTGGCCGCTCACCCTGCAGGCCTGCTGGCCACCGTCAGGCTCAGAGATTCTATGTGAGGGCCTTACTGAGCACCTACTATGTGCTAGCAGCTTGAGAAATACCATCTCCCATCATCCTCACAATGGCCCTATGAAGTAGGAGTTATAATTCCCATCTTTCAGAGGGAACCTCTCACCAAGGCAGGCAAAGGCACCTGCGCAAGATCACACAATTAGTAAGACACGGGATTCAAATCCAGATTCTGAAGTCCCAATCTGTGTTCTCATTCTTACCCGTGTGACAGCTCCAGGAGGACAGAAACTGTGGCGGGGCCCTAGGTGTCCCCACAGGGCCTCATACGCGGTCTTCAAGGGAAGGCTTGTTTGGTTGGCCAGGAGGAGACTCCCAAACCCCAGCCCAGGCCCCAGCAGAGCCTCACACGCTGCGAGCAGAGAGAGCTCCCTGTGTGCCCACAGCACCACTGCCCTCAGGTGTCCCGGGCTTGGTCCTGCCTGCCAGGGACCCCAAACCACCTGTCCCCATTCCACAAAAAGGGAATCTGAGGCCCGGGTTCAGAGGAGCCAGAGGGCAACCCTCAGCACCTGTGATACGCCAGCATCCTGGCGTGGTCCTAACAGCGGGAAGGAGACCACTTGGGGGAGAAACCAGGGGTGCGGGGAAGCATGGGCTTTGCAGCCAGACCCTCCCAGTTCCAACCCCAGGCCCATTCCATTAGCTGCGTAAAGCTGAGCAGGCCTCCTGGCTGCTCTGTGCCTCAGTTTCCTCCTCACTGTAAAACAGGGCAGCCCCTGACCACTGGACAGTAATGGCAATGAAAGACCGTCACCTGGCTTAGAGCAGGTGCCCTTTCTTCCCCTGGAGGGTGCCCACTTGTCCTGGCCATCAACTGGGGTAGGAGACTCAGAACCTGGCAGTCCCCCAAGCAGCCAGCCCCACAGCTCTACATTCAGACCTAGATTTGTACGGTTAATATTTACCTGCTTGAGACCCAAATCTCCCAGTGCCTCAGCATGACCGAGTCACTCAGCCCTGAGAATTCAATGAAGCAGGAACATGAGGTGGGAGGGCACGCTGCTGAGCCTCTGACAGAGATCAGAAAGCCCGGTCTCTCTGGGGAACCCAGATCCAGCCTGGCTGGGGGAGGACAGTCCCTGCCCCCCAGCACCCCTGTAGACCAAGTGCTCTGCCCCACAGCACCCTACTGGGAAGACCCAGAGCGCCAGTCATAGGACGATCCCAGAAACCAAGGAGGCCATGTGAAGGGAAAGGCCAGGGCCAAGAGAGGTGGCCCAAGAGACGAGAGACCGACCCCCTGAATCTGTGGGCTGTGGAGGTCGCTGTCCACAGCACCCTCATCAAATGGAGATTTCGCTCTACCTGTCTAGACCCGGGTTTTCTGATTTCAGTAATAAGGCCAGCGCAGAGAACAGGCTATCAGACTCAGTGCTCTAGCCAGCAGCCCTGTGGGGCGTCAATCCCCATTTCATAGACGAGAAACCTGAGCTCAGAGCCTGAGTCAGCTTGCTAAGATCTCTGCAGTTATTCAGAGGTGGAGGTGGGATTCCAACCAGGTCTTTGGGCTGCAAGAAGAATAAAGACCCAGCCACCCAGGCCTCCCAGCATGACTGCCCCCAGAGCCCCACATCTCAGCTCATGCTCATCGGAGGCTCCCTGCGCACCAGGCACTGTTCTAAGTGTTGTACATGTGACAACTCTCCTAATCAGTCCAAGAACCGCAGGAGGGAGAGGCTGTTCTATCCCCATTGGACAGGCTGGGCAACTGAGACGAAACACAGGGACACACAGGACACCCAGAGAGTAAGAGGCAGAAGTGGGGATCAGAACCAGAAGCCAAGGCTCTTAGCTGCATCTACTCACACTCCCACCCCACCACATTACGCTGTCCCCTCACCACTCCCCGAAACAGACGCAGAGCCCTGAGGTGCAGGAGAAACCTACTGTTGGAAAGCCGCTGTGGGCTCGCCAAGCAAAGCACAATGGCTCTGACCTACACAAGAAAGCAGCTGAAGGCGGAGGAGGCCAAGGAAGGGTGAGAGCTGGGAAGGCCCCTCAGTCCCCTTCCCATTCTCCCCCACCCAGCAGCGGGAGCCCACGTGAGGGTGTCATTCCCCTGCCTGCACTCTGGAGCCCCAGAGCCACAAGCTCCTCAGCACGGTGCACAAGGCCATCCTCACCTCCCCACTGCCCAACAACGAATGTTTGCTGAGTACCTACGGCGGACCAGGCCTCATAGAGAAACAAACATGGAAAACAAGAGACAGCCTGAGCTCCAGGAGCAGAAGAGACTCCCCTGCCTGCCCCAGCCGCCATGACCTGCCTTCCCAAGGGCAAGACCCTTCCTCTTCCTGGAAGCTGTGCCCCACCTCATCTGCCTAGGACACTCCCATCTTCGTTTTGAGCCTTAACACAAACCGACTTTGGGGAAATGTTTCATGGAGCCCACTGAGAGAGCTGGCCACTTGCTCTTCTAAGCACAGAACACTGGGTTGGAATCATTTGGTTTTTTTTCTGACTTCCCCAAGAGACTGTGAGTTCCTTGAGGGTAGGAATAATGCCTTTCATTTCGGTCCCTCCAGTACCCAGCACAGTACTCAGCGCATGGTAGAGATTCAAGAGATGATGAATGGATGGATCAATGGATGGTGGGTGGGTGGATTGGTGGCTTAATGGGTAGATGGGTAAATGGGCAAGTTAATGAGTGGATGGTAGATGATGGATGGATAGGTGGGTATGGATGGGTGGATGATGAATAAATGGGTGGGTGGATGGGACGTGGATGATGGATGAATGGATGGGTGGGTGGGTGGATGGATGGATGGGTGGGTGGGTGGATGGATGGATGGGTGGGTGGGTGGATGGATGGATGGGTGGGTGGGTGGGTGGGTAAATGGGTGGATGAGTGGATGGATGGGTGGATGGATAAATAAATGAATGAATAAGTGGTAAACAAATGACAGGAGTCCATAAGTAGTGACCAGAGGCCACTTCAATCTGGAAATTACTGAAGCTCAGCTACCCAGTAATCCCAGCTTTGCCCCAGGTATTTCTCCCAACCCAAACATTTTCTAGATATGTTTCCCCACCTGGCCAAGCATCCCCATGTAATCACTGTGTATCTCCTTCACCAGGTTGCAGAAGAGGTGACATAATGTCCAAGACTGCATCTAGCCTAACAATTATGTCCTCAACGCCCTCCCCTGGGCTGGGCCATGGCAAGCCTTGACCCATGCTTGTTGAATGAATGACAAACAAATACACCAAAGACCTAGGGAGTATTTAAACATAGAGATTTCTGGGTCCCAGCTGAGATCTAACTGGTTCCAAGAATCTCTAAGGATGACTCAAGAATTCGTATTTTGTTCAAGAGCGTCCTGGCAATTCCAGTAACCAGCCAGGCTTGGGGAACACTAGCTTATGGGGAAGAGAGGTCACCAGCTACTGAAGGCTGCGACCACAGGTGAGGGCGTCTCCAAACAGGGCCAGACAGAGCCATCACCAACCCCAGCGGGCCATTCTCCTAAGCATTGTTTGGTTCAAAGAGAGTCTAACAGCATTTTAGCATTTTTCAAAGTGTGGCCCTTGAACTACTTACTTGAGAACCACTTAAATGAGGCTTTTTAAAAATGTAGCTTTTGAGGCGCCTGGGTGGTGCAGTCAGTTGAGCATCTGACTCTTGGTCTCGGCTCAGGTTGTGATCTCAGGGTCGTGGGATCGAGCCCCGTGTCAGACTCCCGTGCTCAGCATGGAGTCGGCTTGAGATTCTCTTTCTCCCTTTCCCTCTGCCCCTCCCCACCATGCTCAGGTGCACATGCTCTCTCTCTCTCTCAAATAAATAACTAAACCTTTATTTTTAAAAAAATGTAGATTTTAAGGTCCGACCCCAGTCTACTAACTTAGAGTCTCTTGGGGTAAGGCCCAAGAATCTGTATTCTTAGCAGGCTATCCGGGTGAGCCTGCAGTACACAAATGTATGAGAATTACTGGCTCATGGGCTCCCCAGGGTGCTAAGATCACCTGATGCGCACCAACATGCACACCTCACCTTCTGAGAAAGGCCGTCTTCAGTGACACCAAGAAACCCAGCAAACTACAGGAAGAGACCAAAGGTACCAAATATGCCCATTCCTCAGCATGTCAGCCTTGACAGGAACCAAGAGATCACTAAGCCCAGCCTCTCATCCCACAGATGAGGAAACCGAGGCCCACAGAGGGCTGTGTCTTGCCCAAGGTCATAAAAGAGTGAGTGCCAGAACCAGGATAGAAGCCAGGTGGCCATGTCCCAGGCTCACTACACGGCCCCAGGCTGCTCTGGTCTACATAGGGGGCTCTGCTCCTCCCTGGCGTCCTCCCTACCTGCTCCCAGGTGAGTCAGGGTCCCTGAGAAGAGCCTTCAGCAGGGCACAGGCTGCCGGCCCAGGACATCTCAGCCTGTCGTGCTGCCCTAGGAAGACATGGTAGCTCCAATCATGGAAGCCTCTTGCTGCCTCTGCCACCAACAGTGATGAGGTAACTCATGCTGAGGAATGGAATGAGCATAAACAGTCTGGGGGGTAATGGTTCTGTGGACCCCAGGGAGATGGGCTGGGGGAAGAGCTGGTTGTCACAGATCAGTGGGGATGTTTCCCCAAAACTCCACTATCAGTCCACAGTGTCTGAGTTTAAAAGTTTAAAACAGTCCTAAGGAACCACCATCAGGGTTTCTCAATCTGCATATTCAAGGAAACACCTGTGTCTGGAAATATGCTAATAGGGGCTCACAGGAAAAAAATAAAAAAAGTATTCAGTGGTCCAAGACTATGGAAAAACGAGAGTAGAAATCTGCCCCCTGGAGATTAACAATACTCAACATATTAAAGGCACTGAGAAGTCCTGTAATTTCAGAATTTGCTTAAATCATGAAACACAAGAAGCAAGTTGTCTGCGAAGAGGAGGAACGTGCCTCGCCCAATGTCACTAGGCCAGGAGGTGGGAGCCATGGGGCTTGATCAAGACAGCCTGCCCCGAGTCCATTCCAGAGACCAATGTGCTTAGTATTCAGCACGATGATTCCTTTCAGTGATTACTATTGTTGCTATGTTTGTTCTGATGGGAGGGAGAGTGGGTGGGCAGGACCTGGCAGGAAGTTATGCCCATGAGAGCAGCCAAGAGTTGAGGCTGATGATCCAGCTTCCCGCATCCTCTTCTGTTCCTGGGTCTGCTGCCATTGGCCGTGGGACCTGAGGCAAGTCACAGCCAGCCTCCAGACTAACCTGTCTCCATGCACAAAATTAGGAGCTTGGCCTACATGATCCCAGAAGGCCCTTCCAGCTCTAAATGAGTCTCTGACTCCATCATCCTACCTCAGCTCGTTTCCCTCCCCCACCAGCCACAACCTCTCCCTGGTCCCAAGTCCCTTTCTCTATAAAGAGCCGAGGCCGCTCTCCAGACGAGCTGCCAGGAAGGGCCGTGCTCTGGCCAATGGTGGATGAAGCACTGTCTTTGCTCTTCTTGCCACTGTCCCTTCACTGGTCTCCACAGCCATTTTGCATTTCCAGAGGGGCCCCTCATGGCCGTTTCTCAAGCATGGATGGACAGGGTGGATTTTTCCATCTAGGGCCCCAGAGAGATGGTTTTGCAAGAGCTCCATGTGAGGGCATATGGAGGAGGAAGCATCCTGCACACATACCCTCGGCACCGCCTCATACACGGGGAACTCTGTCACCGGACCCTCGGGAAAGTTCGCCAGCCTCTCTGTGCCTTGCTCCTCACGGCCACAGCACAGCCAATGGTACCCGCCTCCCTGCTGGGCACACACTGGGGCTCAATCAATGCTTGCATCATAAGCTACTTTTTGAGTTGTTTCTTCAATTCAATCTCCCCTGGTTCCCTGGGCAACAGACAGGAAGTAGGAAAAGTAGCAAATGTCTTGACTCATAGATTCCTAGAAACCTGAAATCTTAGACTCATGGATTATCAGAATCAGTAGAGACTCCAGGTTCTCAACCCGTCCATCTTGCAGAAGAGGAAATCAAGGCTCAGGGCGAAGTCAGGGATGGAGTGAAATGTTGCCCAAGCTCTCCTGGCTGGTTCAAGGAAGAGATGGGTGCCTGGCTCCCGGCTGGGTGCTCTTCCTCAGGTCCTGGGGTAGTAAAAAGAGCAGGCCAAGGGGTCCGGGACGCTGGGGTTCGCATCCCAAGTCTGCCACACGTAGCTGTGACATGGTGAATAAGGGGCTTCAGCCGCTGGAGCTCCAGCGCTTCATGATGAAACTTAAGGGGTCACTGGGGCGGGCAGAATGCAGGAGCCCCCACGAGATTCTATCAGGTGATGTGCCAAGGAAGGGCTCGGCTGAACAGAGTCCGACAGGGACGGGAGGGGTTTCAAGGGAAGGCTCCGGAGTCTGGCGGATCGGGGTTCGGGTTCTGCCATTTACTAGCTGCGTGGTTTGGGGCAAATTACTTGCCCTCTCTCTTCCTCAGCTGCTTCATCTATAGAATGAAGAAAACAACCACGCACACCTCACGAGATTGCCACAAAGAACTAAAAGAGGAGTAACACACACACCGCCTGGATACTCTGGGCCCTCAGCAAACGCTGGTTATTCAGCCCTTCGCAATCACACTTAATCCTCTCCCTGCCACACAGCTGAGGTAACCAAGACTCCAGGGAGATCGGACACCTGCCCAGAGTGCTGCGGATCACAAGGGCCGGGCTCTGCTAACAGCGCCCCATCTCTCCTGCTGCCCCCGACGATGAGGCTTCTGCCCAGCAGCTGTCAAATACAGCCGCCCTCCCTAGCAGGGAGACCGCCTCCTGCACTGACCACACAGGACCTGGCCCAGCCCCAGAGGGTTTTCCAATCACTCACTGCAGAAGAAGCCAGTCCCCAGGAAACTGCTTTAAAATAGCCCGTGGGGCTCTGGCTCTGAAGTTCCCCGTGTATGAGTTCCCAGCAACAGCCCGGTTCCTCCCTTCCAGAGGCACCACCCATTCTCTGAGACTGCAAAAGGGCAACATCTACAGGCACAAGGGGATGTGCGGATGGTGACTTATAACTGGAGCCCCAGTGAGCCCCTCCCAGGGGTTACTCACCACCTGCTTCCACCCTGGAGACTCTGGTTGTTTCACTCAGGGGACTGGTCCCCTAGCTTGGATGCCCTGTTATGCTGTGGGACCTCAGGGAAGTTGCATAACCTCTCTGAGCCTCAGGAACATTTATAGGAAAGAGAAATGAGCAGAGTTTGGGAAGCACTAATGAAGCAGCAGGGTTCGGTGCCTGGCTGGCTCTCGATCTCGGGGTCATGAGTTTAGGCAAAAGCCAGTGGCCACTTTCTGTCTCATCCCACGTGCAACTCTCGAACTCGGGGTCATGAGTTTAAGTCCCACATTGGGTATAGAGATTACTTAAAAATAAAATAAGAAAGAAAGAGAGAGAAAGAAGAAGAAAAGAAAAGGAAAGGAAAGGAAAGGAAAGGAAAGGAAAGGAAAGGAAAGGAAAGAAAAGAAAAGAAAAGAAAAGAAAAGAAAAGAAAAGAGAAGAAAAAGAAAGAAAGAAAGAAAGAAAGAAAGAAAGAAAGAAAGAAAGAAACAGCAGGGTTCACAGAATGATCTAGGAATCTGAGAGCCTGTAACAGCCTCCAAAGGTCTCCCTGATGTCTCTCGTCCCTTCCAACCCAGTCTCCACCCAGAACAAAAAGTTCTGGTCATGTCCCTCCCTCGCCTGAAACACTTGACTGGCTCCCTATGATGCTCAAGATAAAGGGCAAACGCCTAGTGAGATACACAGAGCAACTCAGCAGCAACTTCCAGAGCTCCCTCCCTGCAGGACAGGGCCCCACTAAACGCTCATCCCCCCAGCCTTTGTTCATGCCTGGAAGCCTTCTGCCCCGCTCCCCAAACGACCTCTTAGCTGCTTGGCTCAGACACTCCCCTGGGACAGCCCTCGGAGCCCCCACACCTGGGTTAGGCACTCTCCCATCTTTGCATCGCTCACCTGTCTGCCTCCCCCACCAGAAAGAGGGTAAGCGTATTTGATTCGCCTAGCCCAGTGCCCGGCTCCCAGGAGGTGCTCCATAAAGATGTGTCAGGAGGAGCACAAGCACAGGCCGGTGAAAACGCTTAAACTCATCCGCTGGCTTTGGAGGCCTCCTCTGCAAAATGGGAACGTTGCAGGGAGGGCAGCTAGTGGCCTGGGTGTGTGGCCCCGCACCCCGCTTTTGTAGCTGGCGAGAGCCTGCTGGCTTGGTCTGCCACCTCTCGGGGCCCCTCCCCCGCCGGGATGTAAGAGAACTCCGCACCCCAGTCAGTGCGGGGACTCAGTGAGCTCCTCCTCCAGAGGACTCAGTTCAGGGCCTGGCACATAAAGAAGAATGCCTCGCCCGGGCCTCGGAGAAGAAAAGTGGGAGGTGAGCGCGAGGCCAGGGGCCGCCGGACCCAGCCGGGCCGCTGGACCTTCTGCTGCAGGGCCGAGTTCTTTCAGCACCACACTCCCGATGGCCTCCGGGGCCCCCTCCGCGCCGACCCGGCACAGGCCCTGCCCCAGCAGCCCAGTGCCCCGGGGAATGTGAGTGCCACCAAGTCGGGAAATGAGGGCTCGGCCCCGCTGGGGCCTCTCAGACAGACCACGGAGCTCTCGGCTCCCAGCTCCCCCGCTGGACAAGGGCCGGCCACGGAGCGCCTGCCTCCCTCATTCTGGGGACCCAGCAACCTCAGCCTGCTCTCTCAGTGGCTGTGAATGACCACCCCCCAGAGTGGGCAGTCTTGGCGGGACTGGACCCCCCACCCCCCACTTCCCTGGTCAAGGTTTCACGGAGAAGCACTAGGCCATCGGACGAGACTGTCCCCAGGCCCCCATCATGTATAATCCAAATCGACCCCATTGTCTCCCATTCCCCGAGCAGCGTGCCTGCTGCCGCCACCCGGCCACCCCCACCTCATGTCACCAGTCCCATCCTCTCTCGTGTGCCTACAGGGCCAGCTCCCCTAGCTGCCCCATGTACCTCGTCCCCTCTCATCCCCAGGAGCAGCCCTGGCCACCAGCACGAACCATTCTCCCGGGTCCACCCTTCTCTCCAACGAGACACCTTTCCCGACTGCCCCTCATCTACCTAGTGCCTCACACGCTACCCCCACGCGCGGTCATCTTCCTTGTCTGCCCAGCCCTCGGGTGGCTGCCACTCGGGATGTGCACCCCATCACTCGCCCAAAGCTGCTCTTACAGAAGACCTGAGCTGCCTCCACGTGCCCAAAGCCAGTGGCCACTTTCTGTCTCATCTCACGTGGACTCTCAGTGGCTGGCAGCCCTGCTGACCATGCGCTCCTTTCCAGAACGGTCCCCCATATCCGCTTCCCAGACACCCCACTCTTCTTTCTCCTTCCAGCTACGCTTCTCAGCTCCTCTCCTGGCTCCCCGCCACCCACATGACCAGACCTCTCTTCCACACCTTCCCTCGAGTGCTCCCACCTGCCCCCACTACGTGCTAACGGCACCCAAGCCCCAATCTCAGCCCAGGGGCCCCCCGCTTGGACCTCTAAGCACTCTCTTCACACGAACCTGCCCTCCGCTGGATTCTTGCATTCTCAAAACCCCATGCTTCCCACCCTCTCTTAACCATCTCACTTCATGACACCACCACCACCCACCCACATACTCAAAAGAAGATTCTGGAACACACTCCATTCCTCTTATTCCTTCACGTGCTATGAACCACCCACCGGTAATTCCAGTCAATCTCTCTCTGATCACCTGAATCCAGCCACTGCCACCATCCAAATCCGAACCCCCCTCAGTCTTCCTCTGGGCCCAGTCCACCCCAGCCCATATGTCCAGTTCTCCTCCCTGCAGCCAGAGCACCCTGCCCAAATCAGAGCCTACAAGGCTCCGGTGGGTGGTGTTGGGTCCGCGAGATGGCACGCGGGCACCGCGGGCTACATGTGGCCCAGGCTTCATCTTGCTGAGCTTTGTGACTATCCCTCAGCCCATGGCACCTACTCAAGTGCTTCCACGTAACGGGCACTCAGTAAATTATTTTTGAATAAGTTACTTGGGAAAAAGGTAAATTTCCCAACGGCATTATTAACAGCGGGAATCTTGGATTTGTTATGTCCTTAATAAAGATATTTATGTGAAATGAAGAACACAAGCTTCCAACAGCTTCCTGTGGCATCTAGATTAACCACCCTACCTGCTTGCCTTCTTAACATTGCCTTCGTCCCCCTGCCCGAGGCAGGCTCTGAGCTTCCTGCTGCTTAAACAGGCCAAGATCATTCTGGCCGCAGGGCCTTTGCATTTGCCGTACCCTTGCCTGGAATACTTTTCCCTCAGTTCTCTGTCATTCAGTCTCAGCCTAAATGTATCTCTTCAGAGAGGCCCCCCTGACCACCTCCAGCTAACAAATTCTGCACCACCTTCCCCCACGCATACCCCCTCCACCACCAACCCAAGCCCCCAGTTATTACCATCATATCACATCAGGTCGCTCCCTTCGCAGGCCTAATCCCATGACAAGCAGTTCGTTTCATTCATTTGTTTGACTGGTTTGGGACTCGTCTCCTCTCCATCACGAAAGCTCCACAAGGGCAAGGCTACTGCCTGGTCCCCATCGGAACGGCCAGGCGCTGTCCCGAGCAGCCTGCCTGCCCTCTCGTTACGTCCTCCCACCCCGGGACACAGCTGCCCGGGTCACCCCCATCTTACAGAGGAGGAAGTCAGAGCAAAGAGGGGCCAAGTGAGTTGCCCAAGGTCTGGCGCAGAAAGAGGCGCAGCAGGGGCTGCGTCCCCATCTATCCCCAACACCCAACACAGGCCTGACCTTTGAAAACCCAGGGCTCTCAGAGCGAGCAAAGCACTCACAGGAGAAATGAACCATGCGCACCACAATGTTGAGAGAGACTGTCTTTGGGTGGCAGAAGAAAGGGCGAGCTTAATTTTCTTCTGTGTTTTCCAAGTTCTCCTCACTGGTCATTAAATACATGCATAATTTCAAGTAAAATAAACCCGTACTTTAAAAGACATTCAAAGGTTCTGGGTAATGTCTGGGTTCAGGAATATTTGTCTTCCATTTCCAGAGACTGTTATTCCTCTATTTAATTTAAACCATTGTTTTTCTAGGGAAATTGAATAAAAAGCCCGCATTTTTAAAGCTCCTTCCAAGTCAGCCCACTTCAAACAATGAAGAGAGGGAAGTATTGGGAGCTGATCCCTGCCTTGTGTGCTAATGGCTGGAGTTCAGGGGTGCATACCAATCAGGCAGCCACTGGAAGGGGGAGTTCTGTGGAGAGGCCAGGCTCTCAAGGAGGAGGAGGGGGCCAGAGGCAGAAAGGCCGTCTCACCTAGGGTCCTACACACCGTCCCAGGGACGGGCCACCCCAACCACCTGCCCTGCCCCGGACTGGGGGTCTACCTTCAAAGAAGTGGGACGTGGGGCTGGGTCCACCCATTGGACAGAAAGGTCCGTGGGAAGATAAATCCCCCGGCAGAGGGCTCAGCGCCAGGCTCTCAAAGAGAGGTGGAGACAACCCGTGCTTCTGGCCAAGTGGTCAGCTCCACTTCCCTGTTCCCCACAGCATGTGGGCACCGCTGCCTGCCGGGGACATCAAAGGCACGGCCAGACCAGGCCCCCGGATGTGGGGTTGAGATCTGGGGCTCTGGGCAGAACAGAATGAGGTGAACTCATTCTGCTGCTTCCACCCCCCACAACTGCGCGGCCCTGTCCTCCACCTCACTGGGAGCAAAATGGAGAAGATGTTACAATCTACCTAGCAGCGTGGCTCAGGACCAAACAAGCCCCTGTGAGCCACAGGCCTGCCACTCCCTAACTATGAGCTCTCTCCATAAATGCTAGCCTTTATTGTTAGCTCCTTCCGGACACCAGGCCCAGAGGGGGCCCATTTGGGCAGGTGGCTCTGTTCTTAGCCTTGACCCAAAGCCACAGGGTGATGAACCTAGCCTCGTGGGTTAAAAAACACACAGTAACTTCACACAAAGAGTAGTAAAGTGTGTTGGGATTACAGACCTGTTGTGCATTCTCTCCCTGCCCTCCTCAAAGGGAAGAAGAAAACAGCATAGAGGAGGAAATCCATTGTAGAGAGATCTCAGGGCCTACCTGGCTCCAATTCTGCCACTTACAGACGCTGTGTCCTTGGGAAAGTCAAGCAACCCCTCTAAGACTCAGTTTCTCCATCTGTAAGGTGGGATAAAAGTACCCACTTGCAGGATCGATATGCGAATTAAATGAACGGATGCATGAAGAACGCCTGGCGCATACAGGCATAAACATGGGTTGTCTTTCAACAAACAAGCTCTCAATTACCTGCCTATCTCAAGGGTTGAAGCAGCAGAGGCAACCAGAAATATTGGGTAACCTAAAGATCAGTTATTTTTATCTTTGGTTTTTCTGGTATTATTGAAGGTGGGGGGAGGGCAGCAGACTCACTTCCCCAATTCTCCTTTGTTTGGCCTGATATCAAAATGAAAATCTTTCCAAAGGCTCCACAAACCACAGATACCAGGCTAGAGCAGCAGCAAGCTTCAGGCATAAGAAAAAGATACCGAGAAACTTTAAAGCTTTGCAAGGGCAGCGGTGATCCGCAGAGCACGATGCCCCTGGCGAGCCGGGCGTGGCAGGGTCCCTTTGCCGGTTCCCAGATGTCTCAGGGCCCCCTGGCTTCAGGCTTCACCACTTCCCGTGCTCTGCCACAGCCCTGCAGACTTCAGGCTCACCTGACACCAGAGCCAGGCTGATCTCCCAACAGCTGTGCCTCTGAGACTTTGCACATGCTGTTCCTTCTATCCAGACCCTTCCCCTCTCCCCACCCCATTCTCCCGCTACTCGCGGCACAAGCCTCCATGGCAGATAAGCGTGCCTGTGTCCATCTCCCACCCAGAGCTCTCAGATCGTACGAGAGCTGCAGCTTGTCCATCCAACAGTCCGACTCTATGTCTCACGCTGTCCCTGAACCCATAGGGATGGGTCAACGCCTGCTGTTGTCTTAAGCCAGGCCCAAAACAGCTCGAGCCACCCGTGTCCTGGACATCACATCCTCACCAGCCCTGAGCTGTTTGACTTGTCCACGGTCTTCGAGCACCACCGCCACTTTGCCTCCCAAATGCCTGGGTCACCTTGAGTGTGGTTATTCAATCAATGGCAAAGCAGGCCCTCAATTAACTGAGTCTTACCCTCATCCCATGCCCCCTCTCTCTGGACACACTGTAATGTAACAACTCGGTTTCTGGAGTGGGGAGCTCGTTTGAGGGCAATTTATGACCCCCTACAACCACAGGAGGCCCAGCCCAGCAGCTGCCCCTCCCACTTTGTACCCTAAACTAGCCCTAGGGCAGTGCCACACCAGAATGCAAGCCCCAGGGAAGGGCAGTGCCCAAATTGCTCACTGCTGGATCCCCTCGGTGTGCTGGTAAATATTTAACAATTGCCTCTCAGCCGGGAAAATACCTCTGACTTGCAGTATACCAATTTCTGTGGTATAAATACTCTCCCTGTGGCCAGTTTCAAGCTACTAAGGTGACATCAGTAAACACAGAGCTGGGAAGGGATGTGCAAGAGCACACCCATGTGCACATTATAGACATATATACGCAAATATGCGTACACATATATGCATATAATATATACACATACAAAAGACACTACCACAAAAACAGGCAATGGTAAAATACAGTGAAATAACTAGAAAGTACTATATTTTGAGTATACGCTACCCTTGACTTTAGCATAATTTATTTAATTATAAGCTTATATAGTAAAAATTTTTATAATGGCTGTTTAACGGCCAGCTCACAAAATTCCTAAAATTGAGCAATCAGCTCTCGTGCTTCAGTACAAACTGGCTCTAGGATACCAGGGCTCAGGGCCCTGCACGGGCTCTGCAGGGATAGGTCACTCTGGGAAACAGAACCCCATAGGAAGGTGGCTTTGATGCCCTCCACCAAGGCAAAGCAACTGAGTTGGGGCCCGGGAGGCACAGTGGGATGGAAAGAGAATGCTGGCCCACCCCCACCCCCCGTTTATGACTCTGATTCTCGTTTCTGGACTTCAGACCCCTTGAGGAGAAGGACAGTGGCTCGCTCACCGCTGTCAAGCCAAGTGACAAGAATACAGTCACTGAAGACAAGCTCGCAGAAGAAAGGAGGACTGGGCATTCAGGGAGTGCTCCACAAACTGTGACCTCAGGCAGTCACTTAAGTGCTACGTTTCACCTCTTCATCTGTAAAATGGGTACGAACCCATTTTCCCTGCCTAATTATCAGGGCTGCCGTAGAAACAGAGAGATAGTGGATTATCACATTTATATAGGATATATATATTTCATAGAACATGTGTTTACATTATACATGTATATACTCATGTATATAAAGTACCTACTTTATCTTTTCCAAACTTGATCTAAGAAGATTATATTCTTTCTGCTATGCTCCTGTTTTAAGAGGTCACATTGGTGAAGGAGCTAGCCCAGCAGCTGGCACTTATCAAATATAAAATATGTTAATGAATTTAGAGTTTACCTAATATACAGTAGGCCTCCTCCCCCTTACACTAACCTGGTACCTCGGCCCCAAGGAGTTCACTAGCTTTCCCTCCTCCCTAGCCTCCCCCAAAGAGAAAACCTGAAACAGCACAATTTAGGAGCCATTGGTCACCCATATCCACTCAACTGACAACTATTTATTGAGTACCTACTATGTGTCAGGCACCATGATAAGCTGGTGATCAAGGACAGACATGGTCCCTGCTCTCGAAGGCTTACCATCCTCTGCGGGGTATAAACAAGACACCCCCACTCGAATGAGGGCTCTAAGAGCATCATGAATGAGAATTCTTTTTCCTTTTTTTAAGTAGGCTCCATGCCCAATGTGGGGCTTGAACTCAGGACCCGGCGATCAAAAGTCACATGCTTTACCGACTGAGCCAGCCAAGCACCCCGCGAACAAGAATTCTTGAGCCAACCTGGCTGACCAAAAAAGAGCCTCCTGAATGAGGAATGGAGAAGTGAAGGATGGGGCCAACTCAGTGGAGAGAGGGAAGAGCTGAGGGAAGGCTCTCTGGCAGAAAAGGAAGGGGCAGGGGACCTCGGGAACTTGAGCGTGATGGAACAGGGTGAGAGACCCAGACACGAAGTGGGGCCTCACAAGCCACGAGGAGGGTTCTGGGCTTCACCCTGAGACGCTGAGGAAGGAGGGTAGCCCCCAACCCATGGTCACAGGGAGCCTGGAGATCTCCAGACTGTGCCCTCCTTTGTAGTCTATGCCTGAGGCCGGGACACTGGGCGGGGGGGGGGGGGGGGGTTGCTGTGCTGGGGCAGATGGACGGACGGATGCTACAGCTGATGGCCATTCGGGCAGGGCCTGCAGGGTGCTCGCTTCGGCAGCACGTATACTAAAACGGGCAGGGCCTGCAGGGAAGGGCTGAGCATTTTAATGAGCCTGTCCTCTCTCCCCAGCATCGGCAGGGGAACAGATGGGGCTCCAGGCAGGCAGTGCATGCCTTCCCCCAGTTGAATCCCTCACGAAGGCCAAGGACTTTGAGGTGATGTCTCAGCTCCAGAGCCAGTGGAAAGTACAGCCCACCCCCCCGCCTCCTCCCTGCTGTGGCCGGAGACAGGGTCCTCAGGCTATCGAAGCGAAAAGAAGATTCCTGACCCCTGCCCCAGGACCCCCCACCCTGGGAGAGAAAGGAAGTACCAGCCCCACACTCTCCTACCTCGGGCCTGGGGGCTCCCCCTCAGAGACCACCCTTGGAGGCCAGGAGGCTAGCCTTCATTCTCAGCAGGGCCCCCACCCGGGACACACTCCCCTGCCTCGAGGAGTGTCCAGGCCTGACCTCATTCTGTGGCCGTGGCCTTCCAGCTGAGGGCATCGTCTCCTCCCACACTCCCTCCTTTGTGAGGCTGACCCTGTTATACCTCTGGGCAAGGGTCCAGGGCGGGAGAGGCCAGCCCAGAACAGGGGTGACAGGAGCATCCCCTGCCTCCGTGTAATCCCAGGGACCCCCAAGGTCAGCACAGGGAGATGGGGACCACACTGGCAGCAGGACCTGAAGGCCTGGTGAATGGCCTGGAGAGTGAGGCACCCGGTCTCTCTCTCTCTCTCTCTCTCTCTCTCACGCACACACACACTGATGCACAAAGAGCAGTCAGGAGTCACGCTGAGGGAAGGGGCACCCAAGGGACACAGAGACTGGGGGTGAGGGGAGGCGTGAGTACACACACACACACACGCAAGAGGTACACACACTCACACTCACACGCAAATGACACAAGGAGCGACACGCACACTGAGAGAAGACCCAGGCTCGGGGGCCTCTCACACACCCAGGGACATACCCACGCCACGCAGGCCCGGGGACGAAGGGACACAGAAGACGCCGCTCCTGGGGACACACACTCACACCAGGGCCAGGGGGAAGGCCCGGGCTCCGGACTCGCACACCCCGAAGCACGGCGACACACACTCGCAGCCACGCCCGGGACCCCGGCGCATGTGGGGGCGGGGGGGGGGGGTAGCCCAGAGACCCCCGGCAGCCGGCAGGGACGAGCCGAGGGGCCCCGCCGACGCGGGGCGGTGGGGACCCCGGCGCCTCGGCGACGCCCGCTCGGAGCCCCGCGGCCGCCTCGCGCCCTGCGCCCCCCGCCCGGCCCCCGCGCCCCGCGGGCCGCACTCACCGGCTCCGGCCGGCCGGCCGCGCCTTTGTTGTCCGCGCCGCTCACAAAGCGCCGGCGGCCG